>NC_042622.1:226604695-226874612 GCF_901001135.1 Rhinatrema bivittatum
TGTTTTGTTTGAATAAAGGTGGTAGAGGAACAACAGAAGTGGCTGCATCAGCGTCCCTTGGACCTGGCGTTTGTGGTGTATCTGCTCTTTGCTGTCGTTTTCACGCTCTTCAGAGGGTTGGTAAGCATTGCTCATCCCCCTCCCTCTTCAGATAGCACAATATCTACGCCTGCTTCCCACATTAGTGAAGGCTGACACTGTTCCAGGACTGTTCAGAAGCAAGTGGCACAGGGACAGGAACGTTTCGGTACTTACTTGCAAGATCAATTAACTAGTTACGTTTCATAAGCCTTGACATTTAAAATATTTGTACAACAAAAGTACAAATTTACATACATTCCTGTCATTTTATCTTTAGAACACTTCCATCTTTTCTCTTTCCTCTACATCCTGGCATTTTATTGCCCATGCCATACCAGTCCAGGCAAGTGGGTTATGTCCTCTTGCCACCAGATGGAGACAGAGAGAAAAATGTCCAAGCTGACTTCACTCCCTCCTCTGAAGGTCTGGTGCTGCTTTCAGATCTTCGGTATTTCTCTGTCTCCAGCGGATGGTACAGATGTGAGGACTGGTGCTGCAACTATGAGTGGGCCACTCCTGAGAAAGTTTTAGGCCTAAGTTCCTGGTGAACCATAGGTTGAGTCCTGTGACTACTTCAGGAAACAATCCTGTTGGAATGATTCTCCCTTCCCCCTTGGCTTCTGACTCAGTTGCGATCTGAGTTCCCACCACAATGGCTCAAGCACCAGGTGGTCCCCAGTGACTCTGTTCCCTTGGTGGGGCCAGCAGCAGTAGCTACTGATTAGGGCTTCTAGGGCAGCAGTCTTCAAGCTGATTTCCCTGATAGAGCAGGAGCCTAAAAAAAGGGAAAGAGAAACCCTGCAGCACAGGCTCTTCCCTGAACTGCCTCCCAGTCTCTTATGATGCCCTGCTGGATTTGGACTCTGTCAGGGGGCAGAGGTGATCACCTGCCACTCTCTCCCTCTTCCACTGGTTTTGGTTTTTTCTGTTTGGGAGGGGGGAGAAGGGGGAAAGGGAGGTGAGGCACCTCGGGTAAGTCATGGTGCGTTCTGCCTGGCTTGCGAGCAAGCAGGTGCCAGGCAGAATGCACCACCTGACATGCTGATTCACCACGACAGTTCTGGAGATAGGAACCGGTGACCCTGAATTCCGGGGTCTGACCTCTGAGGAACAATCTGTAGGGGGCTCCTGCTACATCTGACTGTTGGGAAATGTGATCTTCCTGATTTCCAGCCTTAAGGTGGCCAGGACTATGAAGGAACTGGATTCCCTTCCCAGGAAAGAGAAGGCTAGGGTGGGGCAGAGGTTACCTTCATTTTGTTTTTTTTCCCCAAATATTTTTTATTGGCATTTTATCATAAATGCAAATAAGTGCAGTAACAAATATTAGTTCAAAGATAACAAAACAAACATAGTGAAGAGATCCTGTGCACCATTTCAGGTCCCTCCCTTTTCCCACCCATCTCCCCATCCTATGATTATGTTCAGATATCAAAACCTCCGCATACCCCAGTTTTATTCCAAATATTTTCTGTAGATCTTCTCTATAAGATGAGGTCACACACACACGTACCACAAATTTTATAAAATCAGGTTCCTACATTGGAGCTTCAAGAAGAGCACATAATCTCCTCGGATCTCTAACAATGGATCACATTTCTTATGAGGCTTGCTTGGCCAACACAAGTTGAAACACAAACAATTGGAGCATCTGCTGCTGCCATTGCTCGACCCAGTGAGCTGCTAATATTTGTTTTGCCACCAACTACGCTTTATCCAAAAATAATTGGCGACCCTTTAACAACTCTGGATTAAGATCATCATCACAGGCCAAAAAGCCATACCCTGGGTTCTAAAGGAATTACCGGAGACCACAACCTTTTGGATAACTTTCTGAATCCCTGCATAACTAAACCATTCCAGAAGCTGTGAATAAAATCTCCTTTACCTTGCATACACTTCAGACATATGTCTGAGGAGACTAAGCCCACCTTAAAGGCTCCAAAGTGAGAATAATATAACTGACACAGAAATTTAAATTGTGCTTCTCTCATGGCCATATCTTCAGAGAGCAGCGGTATTTTTACAAAACTCTCTCGTAAAGATCACAAACCGTTAATTTGAAACTAAAGACCACATTCCACCTATACCAAACAGCTTTATATTCCTCCCCAGTAGGAATATTAGACAGGGCCGTCTCTTACCCTCGCTACCCAGCAGGAAAACATGCAAATTGTAAAAATCACCAAACTCTGGGTCACTTTTTAGTGCCTCCGGTATGTAATGTCTGATTTGTGAATAGCCATAATGCCCTCATCGTTTTGAGACCAGAGTTGGTGGAGAGAAATAATTATGTTCAGGGCTCCCCATGACGGAAAGAGTGAGGCTCCCGTTTTAAACAGTCTGATTTGATCCGAGACAAGTGTTCCCCCCCCACCCCCTGCAGGACCTAAGCAGCAGATCCCATGGCCCCCATTCTCACCAAGCAGGCAGATACGTTTGAGTCCCTAAAGTGTAAAGGCTGGCAGAAGCGGTGTGTATGAATGGATGGAAGGGGTGGGGTGTGGATGGATGGAAGGGGTGTGAATGGATGGATGGAAGGTGTGGGGTGTGGTGTGAATGGATGGATGGAAGGGGTGGGGTGTGGTGTGGATGGAAGGGGTATGGTGTGAATGGATAGAAGAGGTGGGGTGTGAATGGATAGAAGGGGTGTGGATGGATGGGTGGGGTGAGGTGTGGATGGATGGAAGGGGTGGGGTGTGAATGGATATCGGAGTTCCAAGACGAGCAAGCTCTTCTGCTGACCTAGGCATGCAGGAACCCAGGGGGGGGGGGGGTTTTGGATATCCTCGTAGAGCCCAGATCAGCATTGCGTGCCCGCTGGAAGCCTGGACGTTCCCCGGACTGAGTTCTGAAAGGTGCAAGCAGGGGTGATCCCTTCCATTGGCTGTAAAGTGAACCAGGCTACGTAGCGAGGATATTTTAATGTCCGGGGTGGTGCAAGAGAGGGAATGCACAGCAGACGTGAGTTTAGAGCCTCTGGGAAGGCAAGCTCTCCCTTTCAGGGAGCCATGCATTAGTCTTGGCCTTCCATCAGAGGAGATTAGGATGAAGGCAGCATGACTAACACGTTTTGCAGAGGATCTGGCTTTCTACAAGAGACACCGTCATGGAAGCTGTCTTGTCACTCTCTGATTCACCAGCCCTCCGCTGTAGGACATCTCCTAGACTTGGAAGTGAGCTTAGTTTTGAAGGGATAGGATATCCCTATGAGCATCTCTTTGAGCATCTCTTTGAGTTTTGTTGTTGACATCAGTCTCCTTGGTGGCCTCTGGTAACTTTGAAAGAAAAGGTTACCACTGCGCCCGGCATGTTGCCTTTTTTTTTTTTTTTTTTTAACTTTGGGAAGATAGTGTTTCACTTCTGTCAGAATTGTCCCCCACCCATGAGGGTGAGAGAGTCTGGTGTCCTAGCCAGTAGGTGACCAATTTCTTCTCGGATCAGTCTTTTGGTCTTGTCAGTATGTCCTGTTTAATGCACAGTGATTTCTAAGGTATCCAATTTTAGGACTAATAGAGGAGAAGAGCATGTTGGCCCACTCCAGCAAGAGTTTGCAGGTCTCAGAAGGCCAGGGACCCCTCATTGAAGGGCGCAGGAGTCCTCCTAAGCGGAGTGGGAATCCATCTTTCCAGAAGATATTGACAGGGCAGCACTCTTGCTTCCCCTGCATCCCCTGCTCTATGCATCTCAGTGTGAGCGTGCAAAAAGCTTCAGATGTCAGATCAGAGACACTCTCATCTGAAGACAGGATCTATATTGTCTCAATAACTCGTGTGTGTGTAAAAACAAAACTGGGGGATAATACTTACATAAATCCAATAAGAGCTATCACAGCCTGCAAAGAATACAGTTAACCCCTCAAGCCAAGTCTGCCATACCAAAACAGCACTAACTCCCATGACTCGAACAGCAATGACCTTACCCAGGAAAAGCAGCACTGCAAACATTGCACCAGGCCCTAGAAGACCAATGCACGCCTATTGGAAACTGAGCAAGCCAGACTGCTATAGACCCCAAAACACACATGCAAAACACAAACAAACCCTACCCAAATACAGAATCATAAATTTAGAAGTAGAAACATGCAAACATAACCACGAGAAAAGACTGAAAATTCCCAAAAAGACAGACCTTGCAGTGCAACAGTGGAAAACTAAACACATCCCCAGTCTCCACCATTGCTGCCTCCTGCCCCTGCCCCTACCCCTACCCCTGTCCTCTCAAGACGTTGCCACTCCTAGTCCGGGGCTAGGGCCAAAGGTGCCACCTCCTCTCACCCCAGAAGATCTCCACCATTACCCTGACCCCACTCTTCTCCCATCCTTTTCTTGACCATCAGCCTCTCTCTACCATCCCCTGAGGCCGATTAAACTGAACTGAGCCAACCTCTCCTAGGCTCCTTTTATCCTCTGCTCACCAGCCCCCTGACCATGTTTCCAGTCCACTTTATCTCTTCCCTCCCCCCACCCCCTTTCTGCCTGTCGTGCATCCTGAGCACTTTCAGAACTGTTGGGCCACTTCTCTCGTTCTCCTGGCTCCTAGACAGCAGGCCCTCCCTCCCTCTCTTCTCCTTGCTGTGACAGCTCTCACCTTTGGCTGGCCAGCCCAGTGGAGCAGAAGGTAGCAGTATCTCTCCTCCCATCCAGCAGTGACAAAGGAAGGTGCTGGGAGAGAGACAGGGGCAGTGGCAAGAATATGGAGCAGGAAGCAAACAGCAGCAGTGGTTCCAAGCAGACTACGTTTCTGCTTCACAAACCTCTCCCATGTGCTGTCCATCTATGCAGGAGGCAGACCTAGGAGCTGTGGGGCAATCTGAGGCAGCAGTAGAGCAGTGCAGTGCTGCCTGCAGCTAGCAAGGACAAGTTGTGGATTGGGGAAAAAAAAACCCAAATTTAGTGGCAGCTGTGGGTAAGACTTGGGGCACAGAAGTTTGGACTCTGGGCATGGAGCCCATGTGTCCGGTGCTAATGATGCTTCTGTGATGGCGATTTGGAAACAAAACAAACAATTGCCTTTGGTTGGTTGTTTTAGGTCTGAGATAGGATACCTAAGAGCTGAAGGCAGCATCAGACCTGTTTATAGAAGAAGTGAAGTCAGCGTTGAGCTTTTTTTTTCTCTGTCTCCATCTGCTGGCAGGAAGACCTAACCCACTTGTCTGGACTGGCCTGACAGGACTAAAGGAAAGGGAATTAACAAATAAGTTGTGTGTTTTGTGTATTTTGTTTTTGGTTTTTTTTTTATTTTTATTTTTAATTTCACCTTTTGCTTAGTAATAGATCTATCAATTGCCCTGCCTGTGCACTAGAAACTTCTGGCACACTAAAACTGAAAAAGTTAAGCTTATGAATATTGTGTGACCTGATTCTCAACATTTAGAAAATGTTGGATTGATAGGTGCTTACCTTGCAAACTGCCAAAACACTTATGAGTGGTAATTTTCTGTCGTTGGTGCTATTTAACAGACTGATGCTGTCAAATATAAAATAAAACTGAAGGGGCTTGGATTCAGCACAAAAGAAAAGCTGGACTGGCTGTATACGTGCCGTGCAGTGAGAATCCAAGGGTATTTTCTGTGTGGTTTTGCCACAAACTCTTTTTTCCTTTAGTAGCTCTTGGTTTTGCTGTTAGATCACGGATTCTCTTGTTTCTCAAGGTGGTTCTTGACTGCCCAACAAGCTTCTGTTTCAACTATTTGTACCAATACGAGCCTTATTTGAAGGACCCTGTTGCATACCCTAAAGTTCAGGTGAGTGCTGGTTACATTTGCACTTGCCTTTGACGCATGCGTTTCCCTATGGGAGGGGCCTCCCGCTGACACATTGCCCGCTCACTCCCTTCTCATCCCTTTTTTTTCCTTTGGATCTTTTTTATCCTATTTTGATCTATTTTTATAGAAAAGGGATACATAAGTGTTGCTACTGTAATGGCAAAATGTGATGGTGATTTGTGCAGCTCGTCCATTGCTCTAATGGAAGTCCTGCAGTCCATAAATATCCCAGCTCTTCTGTATGTGCCTTTTTTTTTTTTTTTTTTTAACCATGATGATTTTTCCTTCTGGTACATAATTACTGAAGCTCCCTTGGACAGGAAACAATTAGTAAGAAACTAAATGGAAGTATTAACAGTCAATACAATTGTGGATAATTTTGGGGTTTTAGTTTTATTTTGAACTGGCCCTGGGGAAGATGAACAGTGACCACCTGCCCCCCAAGTATGAGAGATGCCAGGTCTTCACCCCTCTGCGGTGAAATCTTTCAAGATAGGGCACAGGGGGGGGGAGAAGTAGAGGTCAGTTCCCCCCCCCCCCCCCCCCCCAAATTGACCAGCATGACTGCCGCTATGTCAGCTCGTTTTCTAGTCCTATCTCGCTGATCTCATGAAGGCTACCCGCAGCCCCGAGGATTGGGCCACCAACTCACTCCGGGGCTGGACTAAGCAAGCCCACACGTGCACCTGTGCCAGCTGTCCCAGGGTGCACTGTCCTCCTCGTCTGAAGAGAGCTGCTCCCTAGACCTGCCTTGGTCAAAAAAAAAGAAGTGCTAGAAGGCATTAAACTAGCTATTTACTATGTGCTGGAGTGAAGACAGAAGCCCCATTAAAGAGGCATTTATCTAAATGATCATTTCTATGTAAATGAGGTGATGTTCTGCTGTGACCTTGAATGCTGAGTGGGCACAGAATGAGGTTCAGAAGAGAGAGGAATGTGAGGTGTAAAGACTGAGATCTGCCAACCAAAGGCAGGGATTGCGTTTCCAAGAGAGGGCAGAATAGGCTTGTCTTGCAGTTTCTTGTACCTTTAAATATTTTCCCTCCTAAAAGAATCCATTAGTTGTAACCTGAGCATGTATTTCTGTGATCCTGTAGACAAATATGAGATATAATAGGAAGGGAAAGAGGAAATGGCTCGTCGTTCCTTCTCCCTGATTTGCTTTGTACATTTTTACGTTTAGGATGTGCTTTTCTCCCTGTGCCCAGCCTTGCTTCACTCTGCATCTACCCCCATACATCTGTAATATGAGACCTTGCTCCTTATTTTTGCTGCTTAGCTAATAGGAAGGTGTATTCCCCACTGCAGGAAAGATGTGTGTGGCTACAAAACTGCCCAAATCGGAGAAGTCCACTGCTGGCATCCTTAAAAAAAAAATGTGTTCTTGAAACTTCTTTTGCTATTGGTTTTGAGGAACAGGGGAATGAAATAATTGCTTTCATTTTACTGATCTCTTTCTCTGTCCCCACTTCTGTGTGAATTGTTAAAATTTAAATGTCCACGAAGCAGGTGATCATGATTAAAGATGTAAGGGTGCAGATTGCAGGGGGTAGGGGACTTGGATTCCAGCACCCTTCCCTAAGGCTGGGTTGGGTGGTTTTGTTCTGTTGGTGGCTAAAATGGCAGAACATGTTTGCTGGCGTGACGAGTTGGAAGTGGGAATGAGCGAGAGCTTGAAGCGCTTGTCTGCATGAGATGACCACATTGGCTTTGCTTCCTCTCAGATGCTGGTGTACCTGTTTTATGCACTTCCCTTCTTCTGCCTCTGCATCTATGGACTGATTCGGCCAGGTTGCACGTGGATGCCGGATTGGACGCTGGTGTTTGCAGGAGCCTTGGCACAGGTAAAAAAAAAAAAAAAAAATTTGCCTCTCCTCCACTATTACACCCCAGTGCTAACAGTCGTCCATGTATCCATCTCCTACCTTTTTCTCCCCCCCTCACCTCGTTCCCTTCCCTCTGCTCGCCACTCCCCCCTCTCCTCCTAGCACTCCTAAATTGCTTATCTCTTAGTGTCTTCCTTTTGTACATATGTACATATTTACAAACCTCGTTGATTATTTAATGCAAATTTCCCCTTGTTATTCACACCATCATTTATTCCTTTAACTTGTTTTATTTGTTCAATGTAAAGCGCCATGCCTGGCGTTTGTTTGTGTTACACTGTAAACCGATATGATATCCTGGATGAATGTCGGTATATAAAAATTTTAAATAAATAAATAAATAAAATATGGTGCAGTATTTTAGGGAGTTTTTTTTTAGCAGAGATAAATCGCTGTACTATTTTTTTATTTTTTTTTTTTATTTCCCCCCCCCCCCCCCCCTCTATACTTACCTGCAGCAACTACCCAGCATTCAGACTGGTGGCAATCAGTCCTGTTAATTTGTGCATGAACACAAATCTTTTACTGAGCCAGTGCGCAAGAGTTTGGCTAAGACCAGCGGTTAGTTCTAGCTCCATACAAAGCACACTCCCATATCTCACATACACACTTAGCTGGGTGAATATGACGCATCCTTCCAGTATTGCCTTCTCTTCACAGAAGCTGCTCTGATTGTTTGGTTTTTTTCTTAAACCTTTTATTTTTTTTTCTCCTCCAAAGGCCCAGTTTTCACACATCGGCTCATCCTTGCATCACAGGACTCCCTATACCTACCGTACCCCGGAAGATGCCTGGTGGCCCTTTGTGTCTTCCAACTTTCTGTATGCACTGGGCCTGAACTTCCTGGCTTACCGCTGTCTCCAGAACCCCAGTTTCTTCATGGTGCCAAACTGGATGTACAAGACCAAAATGACAAGAAGCACAAATAGACCAAACGGCAGTGAATTGGAGGCAGTTAAGAAGGTGCTGAGCTTGTCCCTTGTAAGGTGGAAGATGAACTTTCTCATGCAGAGCTGGTGCGCATTAAGTACTTTGGAGACTGTTTTTTGTTTAGACAGCAAACACCAGTAATGCCTGAGCTAACAGTGAGAAGCTTGCCTTGGTCAGTCTGGTACAGAACACAAAATGAAACTCATTAAAATAAATAGAATGTGCAGCCTTGGGTTTTTCTTTATTACTCTTGTGTGTTTATCTGTCTAAGGTTCACGTAAGACCCTGCAGCTGGTGTTAGGTCTTCCTTTGTGTGCTGAATTGCTCTTGTATCACCTGCACCTGGGTTAATAGCATGTCACACACGGCTTCCTGGACCCTTAATTTCAGCCACTGGGAAGATTCTGTTACAACCTGGATTTCCATGAGTCCCTGCAACCAAAATCTGTATCTGAGCCAACACAGTACTGGCTTGTGTTTTTATGAATTGATGATTGGTTTGGAAGTCTTTACACCTTTAAAACTGTTGGATAGAAAAGACAGTTGTGTGTAAAATTTCAAAGTAACTTTTTTTGTTTCTGTATGTCCTGCTGTAGGCTTCGGGCCTTCCCACTTCGTTCTTGTCCAGGAACGAATCTGCACGGCCCCTCTCATTACTATTTCTTAGCTGGGCTGTAGCCTGCATAGCCCCTCGTCTCTTCTTGAGACCAGTGCCGAAAGCTGAGAGTTAAAACCGTGCACATAATGCTCCTTGCTGCATTGGCAGTAAGGTTTATGTGCAGAAAATGCACATACAACTATGCATAAAACCGTGTGTTCTGCTGCGTGTGCCTTGATTGCAGCGGCCTGCTTGTCAGGGAGCCCTCAGCTCCTTGCCCTCTTTTCATCACAAAGTTTTTTTGGTTTTTTTTTTTTTCTTTTACCAGTTTGCATGCACTCCAAAGCTTCTTTCCCAAAGGGGACTTCTCGGACTCAGAGCTGCAAGTCCCTATGGCCCTGACAAGCAGAAGTGGTGTCTGACTCTGATGCATTTGTGTATTTTGGTGGGAAAAAGTGGAGGAGGGGGTGGAGGCTTGATAATGTTTGGGAGAAAGAGGGGGAAGAAATATAACAACAATTTTAATTAAAAAAAAAAAAAAAAAGGGGGTGGTAACATGGAATAGACTTAGTTTTTGGGTACTTCCCAGGTTCTTATGGCCTGGATTGGCCACTGTTGGAAACAGGATGCTGGGCTTGATGGACCCTTGGTCTGACCCGTATGGCATTTTCTTATGTTCTTATGTGTAATGAAGAAGCAGAGCTATGCATCCTTGATTTACGGGATGTATTCTCATCCACATGGAAAAGTAGCCTGTCCTTACTTACTATAGGGAATTGACTGCTCTTTTGCACAGAAAATTTGACTACTTGGCCCATACTTGTCTCCTGCTCCAAGCAGTGCCACCTTACTAGCATGGTTCGGTCATGATGTGGCTTCTCAGTGCCAGTGTGCAGTGATTGAGCATGCACACAAATCAAACCCTGAAACCCAAATCATTTCCACCCGCTAGAACTGGAAAGCTCTGGCCGGGCAGCCCATGGCAGGAAAAGGCTGCTGGGCCCTGTAATGTCCTTCACGGGGTCTGTCTGGACTACTTCAGCTGGAGAGCCTTTACTTCTGATTCCCTCGGTGCTGGTAACCTTCATGGGCGCAGCAGCTCTGTCAAGAGTTCAAGGACGGGCTTGTGCTTCCCTGACGGGCACTCCCAACTCAGTGCAAACACCGAGCTGAGGAGCCTCTGCAGAGCAGCTTCTGCAAGCTTTTTCATAAGACTGGAAAATTAACTTCTCTTCCAGTCCTTGACACTTTTGTTATCCTTCACAAAGAAAGCAAGTGAAGAGCAGCGTTGTTTTATACAGACCCACTTTTTATTAAGTTTTCTTTCTAGTTCACTCAGAATGCAGTTGTGCACTGTATCTCATACGTAGAAAGGTTATAAAGGAGGCATCTGTATTACCTCTTATAAACAAGGTGGGCTTTAAGAATGAAGTGTCCTGGTTTTAGTTGTCAATGCTTTGTTGTGGGCTGCTGTGTGAAGATCCCGGTGGGGAGGCAGTTTGACACTACCACCTCCCTGCATGGCTGCAGCATAAGTCATTTAACTTCTCCGTGCCCGACCTCAGCTTGTAAGGTGCCAAACGTGGCCTAGTACCAGCTCCAGAAAGGCTACAGCCTGACCTTTGTATTCTATTTGCACTCTACAGTAACCGAGTGCGCAAAAACAAATAACCCCCCACCCCCAAAGTGTAAGGCAGATTATGAGCCAGGGGCAAGAGAAAAGGGCCCCGGGATCGTAGAGGGGAGGACGAGGTGCGGATCCATTCGGGTCATTGTAACTGGGAATATAAAATGAGCATCAGACAGCACTTTGTAATCATTTTGCAAAATTGCAGGCCGGGTGTTGCAGCTAACTTCACCTCTGCGTACGGATTTTGACCTCATTTTGTTCTGTGAGTTGCCACCTGATTTTTCTTTAGTAGCTCAAAAGCGGAGCAGCTTTTGGCAGCCGGAACAGCTCCCATTCAGACTGAAATTTCCCTCTTTTAAGTGGGAAAGGTGTCTTGGTTCCACTATTTGTGCTGTTTTGCTGCAGCCTTTCTTTCCAAATAATTTCTCCGCTGTGGAAACCTGTACCAATCGAGTTGGAAATGCCCGTCTTGCACAAGTCCCGACACGGCCGCTCTCGCTCCCCCTTGTCCGCAGATTCTATTATTTCTGCTTCTGTACGGCGAGGCACGGGGGGGGGCTGCCTGCTGGTGTTCAGTAATGAATTTTTCAGCTGCTATCCAGAAAGGTCAGAAAGTGAGCAGCACCCGCATGCTGTTCTGCAGTGATGAATTTTTCAGATGTTACAGAGGCGGAAAGGGTGCAGAGCTGGGGGGGTGGTCCTTGTTCAGAGACTTTCAAAAGCAGACAAACAGAAGTTTCTGTATGAATATTAAGAGAGTAGTACCTCAGTTCAGAGAGGATGAGGTCAGGGCTTCGTTCTATAGGATGAAACCTTTTCTGTGAGTGTAGGGGAATGAGAATGAGACAAGTAAAGAAGCAAATTACTGATAACATTTGTGTTTGAATGTGAATGAAGCATAATATAAACAGAGTGAGTGGTTATTATGAATACCAAATTACATTGTCATGGTTTCCTCTCAACATGTATTCCTCCAAGCGGAATGCTCCTGACACGAATAGGAGGCACGTGCGAAGAATCGCTCACAACTCCGTTGCTATAACAGAGATGCTCAGAGTGAAAAGCTGCACAAGCACGATATGTTTTCTTTGTAATGAAGGCCTTGAAGTCCTCAGACTCAATAACAGATCATAAAAAAACACCCTTGCTGCAGGATAGAGTTCTTGTCATACAAACGTGACAGAAAAGAGACTGGAACAAGAGTAAGAGCCAGCCTACTTCTGAAACGCAGTATTATCTAGTAAACTGTGAAGAGCACTGTCTATGCCACCTTCCTACTCTGACTTGGGAAAACCTGCTAGAGATGTGTTCGGCAATACATAGGAGTTTGTGATGGTCAAGCTAGCGCTGAGGAACAATTCATCTGCTTGAACAATAATAATTTACTAACAGTGGAGGCAGCAACACCAGCAAAGGCAATGGCCAACTACAGATCAGTTCAAGATGAAAATGGTGTTTACTTTCACTCAGAAATAAAGCACAGAACAAGAGAAATAGCCATGGAGCATAAGAAGTTAGAGGGACTGCAACTGGCCTTTGACACCACATTTCTACCTATCGGGCCAATACAGTAAAAGTTGCGGGAGAGCAGCACGCACACAGGCCACTCTCCTGTGCGCGCGATTCACTAAATTTATTTAAATTAGGGCCCGCGGCAAAAAGAGGCGCTAGGGACACTAGCGCGTCCCTAGCGCCTCTTTTTGGACAGGAGCAGCGGCTGTCAGCGGGTTTGACAGCCGACGCTCAATTTTGCCGGCGTCGATTCTCGAGCCCACTGACAGCCACAGGTACTGTATCGGCCTGTATGAAAGGAATAAAAAGCTAGAAAGTTAACGATGTCATAGTGATAGGATTATGCAGATGTTAGCTGCAACACACTCTGACCTTGCTAGACTGACCATGGCTGTATTGTGATTGGCTTGCAGGGTGTGCCAGATGGTTTTGACACAAACACATCCAAAGTGGCACAGAATAAATTTGTCTTACGGTACAAGGTTGGTGATAGCACCGAATTTGGAGGTTCCTTCTATTAGAAAGTTAATAATATAAAGATACCAGTAAATCTGGCAGCAATAACTTTCAGTTGGGAGCAGATACTTCTCTTTCTCCCAGTTGAGCTGGATATACTTGGAGTCTTTGACCTGGTGTGTTACGACTTTAAGAGGCTATAAAGTTGGGTTCTCTGCTGAAAATAGTGTTAAGATCCTAACGCAAATCTCAAACCATCTGAACCCTATCCTGGAAATAAGAAAATGTACAAATGTTGGCCTCTCAACTCAAATAACATGTGAGCCGTCTATTCCAAAGAATTGTAATCTCCCTAAAGGCCTGAAACACCGAAGGCCATAGGGTGAGAATGCCATAAAGGAGTTACCTGAATTCCCATCAGCAACTGCTGTTTGCATTGATGAATGGCTCACTTCACACACTCTCTCTCGCTCTGCACTGCTTGAAAAAGTAAAATAAATGCAGTCTGATGTTTTATTCTGTTCATCAGATGATGGATAACAAAGGAGGAATTATCAACAGTCTGGGCCAGTGCTTCTCACCCCACTCCTCCGGGCACACCTAGCCAGTCAAGTTTTCAGGATAGCCACAATGAATATGCATGAGATAGGTTTTCTATCACTGCTTCCATTGTATGCAAATCTATCTCCTGCATATTCACTGTGGCTATCCGGAAAACCCGACTGACTAAGTGCGTCCCAAGGACTGGGTTGAGAATCCCTGGTCTGTGCAATACAATTCTCTCATTCTTAGAGCTTAAGGGGCAAGGAAAGATTTTCAAACCTTACAGCCCCACAAGTGAATTTTCAAATGAAACCTCCCTTTGGAATTTCCAGTTGAAAATTCAGGGCCAGCAGACACTTTCCCGTTCCACAATAACATAGTAGATGATAGCAGAAAAAGACCAGTGGGCCTGTCCAGTTATTCCTATCCACACTGGCAAGAATACCCCCAACAGTTAGCATAGCCACCTGTATGATATTCCTTAGACAAGACCATTTGCAATATTCCTCCATTATATACCACCCCCCTGCAATAAAATGAGTATCCAAGATCCCCTCTTTAGTTCCCACTCAGCATCTCTTCCATATCCAACCATGAGCTCCCCAAATAATCCAAAACGGCCACCAACAGCAGTGCAGCTGTTACCTAAATCCGTAGCCTCCTAGGTCCCTGCAGCCTTTCTGGATGATGTACCATTCTCATCAATCTGTCTCAACGTTCTTACCCTAACTATGCCCTCACGCCTGCCCCTTTCTGGGGTGGGCAAATGGAAATGTTCTGTGAATTAGCCTGCATGGTTTTACCCACCTTGAAGGGAACAATGTTCAAATGGGCCCCATCTCGCCACATTAATCTGTTTGAATGCAGCTAAATCTGTTTGTAAATTGTCCTTCAAGAGACCAAGATAGATTGGCAGCCTACTGGGCATACATCTTTAACATTTCTACTAATCTAAAGAGTCAGAATAAACAGAAACATCTCCATTGGAATCTAAAGACCGAGGGGTAAAGATTCAGTAAAAGCCATTTAGTGGACAGGTTATCCAGGTAAAGGTAGCCGAATAACTTGTCCCGAATATTCAGCGGAATGAACATCCCGCTGAATCTACTAACCTAAAGGCCGGATAACTAAGAAACATAACTGGCTCTATTTGACCGTTACCGAGCGAGTCAGTTTTCCCAGCAGCTCCAGCACTGCTCTGACAGAGGCGGCGCTAGGGGCACCAGGAGTGGGGCAGCAGGGAAAAATAAGGGATGGAGGGATGGGGAGGGTCAGAGTGGAAGATGCCACATATCATCCTTGCAGGTGGGAGGCAGAAAGACCGATCATCCTAATTATCAAAAACCGGGCCTGGGAGCCCAGAGAGAAGGCTAACGATTTCTCCCTATTAAAACAGGTTTGGGGGTGAGGATAGCAAGGTCCAACAGGGCCTTTGCAGGATTTTTTTTGGGGGGGAGGGAGGAGATGGGCCTAGTGGCCCTTTTATTTGTTTGGTTTGGTTTGGTTATGACACAAGGCCAGATAAATAGACCTGCTCGGAAGCAGGATAACTCAACCCCTTCCCAGAATGCCCCCTTTTGTATCCGGCTCAATTATAGCTGGATAACTACCTATAATTTAGCCAGATAAGTGGCTGAATATTCCTATTTTTTTCCATTTAGACGGATAACTTTTGAGTTATCCGTCTAAATGGCTTTCGAATACGGACCTCTGAGTGATGCACATACCTGTATTCGGAAAACACCAGTCTTATGCGTTCTGTGCTCCTAGTCTACAACATTTTCACCTCCTGCATTTTGCTGGAGCCTCCTTTGACTTTTTCGGCACCTAAAAGTGTATTCACTGCGCAGATGTCTCTGCCACTCTGAGCGGCAGACTTCTAGCAAGAGACCTGAAAACCTTCCAGCCAAGGCCTTGGAACGTATGAGATTGGTCGGCACACGGCAGAAACCACCAGGCAGATGGGTAAGTTTGGAAAAAGCACTTGGGTAGTAGCTGACACTGAGCGTGCTGTGCTCTGGTGGACGGCCAGGCCGGCCTGAAGTTGATGGGAGATTTGTCCAGATCACAAAAACATACATGATTTAGCCCAAGCAGCATCAGTTCTAAAGAGAAACTCTAGAGTGGGATGGCAGGGGTGCTGCGGATCAGAAATGAGGACCATTAACAGTGGTAAGTGTAGGTTCTGGCACTAGAACAATAGGGCACGAGAGCTTTACTTAGCAAATTCTCTTATCTACCAGATGAACCCTCGTTTTAAGTCTCCGCCATCTCATGCTGCTTTACTGGGACAGGATTTTCCTCGGGCAAGTCTGGCACAAAATCTGAAAGAATTAATTAAAACATAATATATAAAAGTAACAGTGTGCGAGGCAGAAACAAACACCACCTCCAGCTACAGAGGAGTGTGCAGCATCCAAAGGAATTACAAACAGAACCCAAAGACACAACCAAAAAGGACGGCTTCTAATTCAAAGTAATTGACCACTGGCAAACATGGGCTTGAATGGTAACCAACCTCTTAAATTCAGCACGCCTAGGCAGGACTGTCCTCCGGGGGGGGGGGAGAGTGAATAAGGGCGACCACGCTGGGCCCTGTATCGCCACGGTAGCCACGACGCCAATCCCATCATTTCAGCGTCGCAGGGCCCTGCTGTGGTCGATGCGCCCTGAGCCCCGTTACCCTCCCAAGGCCAGCCCTGAACCTGGGAGACACCTCTCCCCCCAGGAACTTCAGCTGCTGCAGTCGGTGCCCTTGCATCTTCCTGCGTCACTTCGGTACCGGGCTTCCCTCTCCTGTGTGTGAGTTGACGGTGTCCCTTACTGGTGGTAATGTGCACGCTCTGAGCTGGTAAAAAAAAAGACAATGGGCAGGGGGTAGGATGGAGCAGTATAGCCTTCAGCTACACTTACTAGACTGTGGTTGGTTTCCAACTGTAAGAAAAGAATAATAAAAGAAAAGTTTTGATAACAGGTCAAGGTAAAAAGAGCATGCTCTATGTTCTTAACTTACTACAACAAAAAATGCACAAGAGATAATAAAGATTATCGAGGACAGGGTGATGAAAGCAAAAGAGTGGCTCATCGCACCTCCTAATGCCACAAAATTCCCCTGAAGGAAGGCATGAATAAGAAGTGCCAAACGCAGAATAATCCTTGCAACAACAAAATAGCAGGTTAAAGTACAGGCAACGTGGATTAGATGAGATCATTACAGATTACTGAGTCATTCTGGGAGTAATCACATGAACTTTGGACCCAGCTAAACTCACCTTAGGTTTTACCAAAGCTTCCAGTAAAACCCTCACAAGCAGGCTCGTGCCAAGCAGTGTAGAAGAATGATTGAGAAAACACCCTTCATTTTCAGTTTTTATTTTTTCCCATGAATTCCTCGATATTTATTATATAATGTACAAAAATGGGGAAAAAAAAATCAACGGGGGAAAAAAACTATTTTTTTTTAACTTTTTTTTTTTTTTCCCCATTTTTTGTTTGTTGTTATAAACACTGAGGAATTCCCAGAAAAAAAATAAAATAGAAACAGAAAATGCAGGTCCCTTTGTTTTTCACACCAGTTCTCAAGCCATCATATCACATCAAAAAAGTCCCAGGCGACCAAACACTAGCTTCATGGCTAATTAGGGGACCGCAACCTTTTAAGGCAATAACATGATATATTAAGTAGTTGTAATTGTAAACAATTGGTAATGAACTCTAGGACGATGATTGATCTGTGACACTTACAGCATGGGTGTAAGGAAAAGGTAATAGTCTAATAGCCCTGTGGCAAGAAGGGATGCATTGCTCTTTTATACCTCTCAGGGATGAACAAATGAGACACTGCACAGGAAAAGATCAGATTTATGGACTGTGACTAATTGCTGTAGGGCAAATAGTGTTCCGAAAGCTTTTCAGCGACACCTCAGGCCTGGTTTTTTTTAAACTCTTTTCCCCCTACAGGCACACAATGGGAGAAAAACCTGTTAAAAGGTCCCAAGCTCCCACCCTAGGCAGAATGAAGGGGCTTTTAAACGTGATTAGTGTGACAAGAGCTTGACATGATGATCTCACCTGTGCTATTTAAGTTGTTGTTTCTATTTTCCCATAATATATTCTTTTGGCCAAGGTGATCCTGATTCAGATATAAATAAGTTATTACGTATATACATAATATAATATATTAATGTATACTAGATTAGGAACATAAGAAATTTCCATAGAGGGTCAGACCAAGGGTCCATCAAGCCCAGCATCCTGTTTCCAACAGTGGCCAATCCAGGCCATAAGAACCTGGCAAGTACCCAAAAACTAAGTCTATCCCACGCTACTGATTCTAGTAATAGCTGTGGCTATTTTCTAAGTCAACTTGATTAATAGCAGGTAATGGACTTCTCCTCCAAGAACTTATCCAATCCTTTTTTAAACCCAGCTACACTAACTGTACTAACCACATTCCCTGGCAACAAATTCCAGAGTTTAATTGTGCGTTGAGTGAAATGTATGTGCATGTATGTGCCGGCAACCCTGATTTCCCTGACAAAAGCAGGAATTCTCTGTTTCCGCTCTAACTGTATAACTCCACCACCCTACCCTCCCTATTAAACCCTCCATTTTTCTAGACCCCCTGATTGTCCCTCTCCTCCCTCCTGATTGTCCCTCCTGATTGTTCCTCTCCTCCCTCCATCCACGTTCTCCCTCCTATGCCTATCCTCCCCTGCACCCCAGCCCTACCTCATCCGATACCTCCTCATGTTTAGTTAATTAATTAGGGTTTTTTTCATTAGCCTCTTGCATGGCATCTGTATAATAGGATTATTTCCTAATCTCCATGTTAATTATTGTTCTTACATGTTTTCTTATATTTATTTGTTATTTAATAGTTCTTCGTTATATGTAATGCTTTCAAGCAAGTTAAAATGTTCTCTGTAAACCAATTTGATTTGCATACTATGTAAGAAGATCGGTATATAAAAAACCTAAATAAATAAATCATTTTGGTCGCCCTTCTCTGTACCTTCTCCATCGCGACTATATCTTTCTTAAAAGTTTGAGAGCTGGTTTTGATGATGTAATTTCATTTAAGAATAGTGATCAGCCAGTTAATAATTTTCATTAGACAACAGGACCTTGCAAGACTGGAAGATTGGGCGTCCAAATTGCAGATTAAATTGAATGTGAATAAGTGCAAGGTGATGCATATAAGGAAAAATAACCCATGATGTTAGGTTCCATATTAGGAGTTAGCACCCAGAAAATAGGTCTAGGCATCATAGTAGTAACACATTGAAATCATCAGCTCAGTGTGCTGCGGCGGCCAAAAAAGCAAACAGAATTGTTGCGACCGCGGCCTTCGGATCCTGATGCAGGCTTGGCCTACGGCTGGTGATGAGGGCACGGAGGCGCGGTCGCTAGCTCATGGGAGAGCGTGAGCCCCTGAACCACGCCACAACTCCGGGAGGATGCCCAAGGCACACCGTGGGAAGTCCGTGCATGCAAGCACGGGCGGAGCAGGAACAAAGCAGGACTGGAACTAAGACAAGGAACTCGGAAAAGGAACCAGGCAGGATCAGCCCTCTGCTGGACCTACACGCACCAATGAGACCCAGCAACGCAATCCTGGTCTCAGGAGTAACCCTCCGGCCACTCAAAAGCCCTTCCGGACTCGCCGCTTGGGAACGACGAGTGAGTGAGGCCAGACAGAGGCTGAGGACAGGAACAAGACGAAGACTTGGAACTTGGAAGGACTCAGACGAGGACTTGGAACTTGAAGTTGCAGGTGGGCACTGTCCCTCAGGGCGCCCTACACAGCCCGCCATGGGCTGGTCACAGACCACCCTGACTCTTGCGCGCCCTGCACAACCTAGGAAGGCTGGTCACAGACCATGCAGGAGCAAGCCAAGCGCCAGAAGGGGATCAACCAAACGAGGCTCCAAAGACCGGAAACAGGAACCGGATCTTTACAGATTTACCCTCGGGGTGGCTATCTGGAGGACTCGAAGAGCTGGAACTTGGAACACTTGGAACTTGGAAGACACAGAATTCAGGATCATCAGGACTTCAGAACATCAGGAACATCAGGACACCTGGAACTAGCACAAGACAACGAAGGATATCTGGAACATCAGGACAAGGCAACGAAGGAGCGCCGAAGAAGAACGAGACCAGGAACATCAAGACATGGAACGAAGAACCATCTTAAACACATGAAGATCACAGAGGACCTGGACCAGCAAGGTCGAACATGGACAACTATGGATTCCGATCCGAGGACCCTGAGGAATAGGAACTGAGCCCTTTTATAGGACTGAAGCAGGAAGTGAAGCAGATGAGGACTTCCAGTGGGGCAGCGGGCTTTTCCCGCTGCTGGCCCTTTAAATGAAGTGAAGAGGTGCGTGTCGGCACCTAGAGAGGGCCCAGGAAGTGGAGCAGGACCGAGGACAGCAGCGGCCTCCAGGCCACGAAGAAAGAAGAGCAGGCAGGCATCGGGATCGGCCCGATGGTGGCACAGGCCACGAAGAGGATCCCTGGTGGCTCTCCTTGCCGCGAAAAGCGGTGGCGACGGCAATGGCGGATTCAGGCTGCAGAGAAGGAAGCAGGGCCCGGCAGCATCTGCAGCAGCAGTGGTGGCTTCCCGCTGCTTAGGAGGTCCATGTTGCTGGTGGCTCCGCGCCGCAAGGTGGCGAAGTCAGTAGCGGCGGCTACAGGGCCACACAGAAGCAGAAGCTGGCAGTGGCCCGCAGGCCATGTAGAGGGGATCCCGACAGCAGCTCCTGCCACAATGAAGAATGGCAGCGGCTCCTCCTGTCACACAGGGCGCCGTCGAACCGCACGGAAGCAGCAGCATCTAGCCAGGATGGCAATGGCAATGTCAGAGGCCTGGGATGGTAGTGGTAAGTGGAGATCTGCTCGTGGGATGGGGTCCGCGAGCAGGATCGTAATAAGAATGTTAGGAATTATTAGGAAGGGAATGGTGAATAAAACGGAGAATGTCATAATGCCTCTGTTTCGCTCCATGGTGAGTCTGCACCTGGAGTACTGTGTGCAATTCTGATCTCCGCATCTCAAAAAAGATATAGTTGCACTAGAGAAGGTACAAAGAAGTGTGACCAAAATGATAAAGGTGATGGAATTGCTCAGCTTGAAGAAGAGATGCTGAGGGGGATATGAAAGAAGTCTATAAAATCATGAGAGGACTAGAACAGGTAAATTTGAATAAGTTATTTATTTTTTTGGATAATAGGACTAGGGGACACTCCATGAAGTTAGCAAGTAGCACATTTAAAACAAATTGGAAAAAAATCTTTTTCACTCAAAGCACAGTTAATCTCTGGAATTCATCATAGCTGAGTCTAAAAAAGGTTTGGATAATTTCCTGTCAGAGAAGTCCATAAACTGCTATTAATCAAGTTGACAGCTATTACTGGCATTAGTAGCATGGATTCTATTTAATATTTGGGTACTTGCCAAGTGATTGTAACCTGGATTGTCCACTGTTGAAATAGGATGCTAGGCTTGAGACTTTCGGACTGACCCAGTATAGCAACTCCTTATGGCTGTCCTGCCTGATTTCTTCAGTGCAAACTAGTACAGGAACCACAAGCTGCTGCATTGCTAAACCTTCTTATCCTGGCTGATCGAAGCACTTCACAAATCCCATCAGTGAAATAATATTATTCCTTCAATATCAGTTTAATACTATAATTACCACTATAAAAGATTGAGTTTCCAAAATTAAAAAAAAATTCGACTGGAGAATGCGGGCATCGATCCCGCTACCTCTCGCATGCTAAGCGAGCGCTCTACCATTTGAGCTAATTCCCCTACTGAAAAAACATGGGCGCGTAGGAAATACATAAGGGACAACCAGTGTATAGGTTAATGCTAGCCATATTCTTTAGAAGTAGCGCATGCCTTTCTCCCATCATTCTTAAATCAGTGCAAATGTTCATTAAGTTTTTGCTTTTTTTTTTTTTTTTCTATAAATGCTTCTCCCCGGCTTGCTTAATTTCCATCTAATGTGCTGTACAGCCCGGTCAGCCTCGATTGGAGGGGGAAGAGAAAAGGTCTGCTCCTCCTCTGAACGGGGCACTTTGATTCGGGTGGCATTAGTGTACGTATGGAAGAATGAGCGCCCGTATGCGGCCCGACTCTGCCTCGCGAGTGGCCGCAATTTCCGGGGGGGAGGGAGCAGGGGCCGGGCGTGTCTCACACCGAGCGTCGACCGGCCGCGCCAGCTGGAAAAACAGGAGGGGAAGGTTTTTTCTAGCTCACCTCGCTGGCAGCTTCTGGTGGAGCAGGGTTTGTGGCTTTCCATTGGACGCTCTGCATGTCGCTCACAGTTGGCCTTTGACCCGCCCTCCAAAAGGTCTGGGTCGCGTTGGCGTCACAGGGGTAGTTGTAACTGGAATCATATTTGCATCAATTATTATAAGAACAATGATTACACCTTTCCTTGCAATATTACTAATAATAATTAATAAAAGCCCTAGAACTAACAAGAAAATATTAATATCAGAGGATAATTTGTTGTAAAATAATTTTTTCTTGTTACCAGCATGATTTGGATCTTTACATTTATAATGCACCGGGTGTGTAATATGCAAGTTCATGGGTCATGGCTGGGCTGCAATACACGGTAACACCAACTCCGCACTCATTCCCTTC
Source organism: Rhinatrema bivittatum (assembly GCF_901001135.1). Taxonomy (NCBI): domain Eukaryota; kingdom Metazoa; phylum Chordata; class Amphibia; order Gymnophiona; family Rhinatrematidae; genus Rhinatrema; species Rhinatrema bivittatum. Next base: position 226,626,763 of record NC_042622.1, read on the forward strand.
CCCAAAGAGCTTATAATGCAAATGGCTGGTCAGGGTGACACAGATTCAAAGGTGGGATGTGGGAAGGCTTTATGGTTGCATTACAGCATTGAGGATGTCTGGAGAGCTGGTTTGAAATGCTGATCTGAAGTATCAAAATTAATCCATGGTAGAGTGTTCTAGGCACTGTAAAGGAGGCTTCTTACATTGCAAAGAAGTGCCATCTCACCCTGGTTAAGTGAGCGGGCCACAAAGCAAGGCAAAACCCTTCTGTCTGCCCCAGATGGCAACATGAGAACAGGGCTGCGGTTTGGGAGATGAAAGCTGATTGCTTCAGAATTCAGCAGCAAGACTCAGACATGCCCACGGGAGTCAAGAAAGAAATGTTTAAAAGTTTATACAGCATCTGGAATGAACTGTCTGGGATGCCTTTGGATTTCTCCGCTGCTCTCATAATTTATAGATACACCTGGGAGGGAAGGAAGGACATAAAAAAGCAGCTATGATCTCTCAGAAAATTGTCAAAAGGCAAAACAGAGAAGCTGGATGTGCTAAGGTGTGTTACTTACACTAGTCAAAGAGTAATCTCTGCTGCAAGCATGTCCATAAAATCTGAAAGAACTGGAGGGGTTCATTTAAGTAAAGTAAATGTCACAGAGCATAGTGGAATAACAGCCTTGGAATATCTTGATGTCTCATTGTCATAGAAACTAAATCCTTTTTTTTCTTTACATTTGTCTTTCCAGCTGACTAGAAGAGAGAGGAATGCTGCATTATTTTGTAGAGATGCAGCCGAGGTTTATGATGTAATACAGTAATGTTGATTTCCTGCAATTCCTTTTGTAGAGGAGAAAAGCCCCTGCTGTCTCCAGTGCCTCCTCCTTACAGTCAGTTATAGGAATGGACACATCACTTTTAAGACAGTATTGCAACTTCAGCTGACCAAGATATTGGGAGGAAGAAGGCAAGTATGATAATGTAGAGCAGTGGTTCTCAACCTTCTTTCGGCAGGGACACACCTGACAGATGGTTCTCACATGTGTGACACACTGAACATGTGACCATCACAGGGCTAAATGTAAACATGCACTCTGCATCCACAGGAACCCCCTCGACCCCCAACAAAGGGTGCAGAGAAGAACTAGGGCATTACCCTGTACAACTCGCCATACAAAAAAGATATTCTGGTTCTGATGACATCCCAGTAAAAGTAAAACAAACTCCCTTTACTACCAGGCACAATAGCCTTCCTTATGAAAAGACAGTAATTTACCACTAATACATGTCCTATTGAGAAAACACAACAAATAAGATTGATACAAATGCCTACATGCTAGTAAAATGCCTCACCTCGATCAAACACCCAGAACTGACCTTCACCAAGAACAGAAAACCACAAATTATAAATATGGAGACTGAAACTGGAATGGAAAACAAAAAAAGCCACTCTGCATGCAGTGCAAACCTGGAGAAATGGGAAGAGAAATAGCACCAAACATAGTCCCAGGCTCTGCAATAATGCGCACAAACTAATCTGCACAAAGTTACACCTGTATTATGGAACACACTCAACCAGTAATACCCCATCTATGAAAAGGCAACACTACAAATATTAAACCAGGCCCTAAACACTAATACACCTCCTATTAGGAAAACAGAATAAGCCAAGCTGCTATAGAGCCCCACACAGAAATAATTGTAAAACTATACTAATAAATGTTACAAAACAGCTGCTGAACAGAATAACATCCAACAATTAAAAACTCATAAAAAATATTTTAAAATGGCCAAATATCAATAAAATATTTCAAAACAGCAGACATCGCATAATATCTAATAATTAAAATGGCAGTCAATCAAAGAAAATAAACTTAAAAAACCACCTTTACTTTCCCTCTCCAGCAACTCTCCTACTCCTTTCCCTTGCAGGCCAAAATCTCACACCAGAAGCAGCAGTGACTGCTGAAACTGTCCTCACAGCCCTCTTCCTCAGGGCCCACAACCAGCCACTCTCACACACACACACACACACACACACACACCAGTCACCTCCCTGACCAGTCTCCGTCTCTCACACAGACACCAGTCACCTCCCTGACCAGTCTGTATCTCTCACACAGACACCAGTCACTTTCCTGACCAGTCTCTCTCTTAATCACACACATGCTCTGTCACTTACATTCAAGCTCTCAATCACATACAAATGCTTTCGCTCCCATTCTACCGCACACACAAACTCTCACTCACGCAACCAGGCTCCCATTCACACACCAAAACACCCACACCCAGGCTTCCATTCACACATGCATGCACCGGGCCTCACCGGCAAACCTCTTCTTCCTTCGCCACGGCGATGGGCTCCATTTGCGCCGTGGCTTTTCTCCGGCGGGCCTTCTTTTTCGCCGCCATGGGGATGGGCTTCTTCGCTATACTATGTCCCTTCTTCCTACCCCACCAGCCAATCAGAGACTTTCTCCATTCTTCCGACTCCCACTGGTAGGAAGAAGGGAGAAGGTTTCTGATTGGCCTGCAGGGGCAGAAAGAAGGGAGGAGGCTTCCCATTGGCCAGCGGGGGCAGAAAAAAGGGAGAAGGGAAGCACAATTGGGGCAGTGGAACACCAGGAGCTGTGCCACATCTGCCGGTGCTTGGCGACACATCGGTTGAGAATCGTTGATGTAGAGTCTAGACACTAGGGAAAAGCATTGACTCAGGGGCTTAAGATAATCACTATATTTGGAGTCAGGAAAGATGTTTTACTGTGCTGAGGTACTGGCTAGAGATGCAGTGATTGAGGGCTTTTTTTCACCTTGCTCTGAAATACTGTGTAGAGAGCGCTATCACATAATCAGAAGGTTTGGCGTGGTAACATAACAGATAGAAAATAGGGACCACTTGGCCCATCCAGTCTGCCCAGTTGTCTTCCGCTCTGGTTCTCTACAATTTTGGGTAGATGAGCATATAATGTCCCATACTTAGGCCAACACCTGTATCCCCTCACCCTATGTCTTGACATAGCCATTCAGTCCTGTTCCTTACTGTTTCCTGGTTTGAGCATGTGCTATCTGTGCCAAGCATGTTCAGACTCCGTTATAGTGCTGATCTCCAACTCTCCGCTGGGAGGCTATTTCAGGCCATTTCGTCTTCCTTTTTTTTTTTTTTTTTTTACATCCAGGCCGCCTCTCCTATCTTACCACCAAACCTGCTGGAGCATCCTCTGGGCTTCTCTCTATGTAAAAAAAACCTAGTTAAAGTTAGGCTGATCTGAGCTCCACCTGTCTCCAGTTCCTGTGGAGTCCATCCTGGATTTTTGGACACCTCTATCAACACAGTCTGGGAGTTTATCGGTATGAAAAGCTTTCATATAGGAGTTGGAAAGCCAGGGCTGACTCCCCTGATTCTTATGAGGTGGAACTAAGGGGTCATTCTAATTTAAATGGGTAGAGAGTGTGCATATCATATGTCATTCAAATGTAATATCTTTTTAAAGGAAGGAAGTGTTTGTTTTTTTCCTGTAGATTTAGGGACTTCTTCAAGCCTTCCTGCCTGTCAGCCTTTCTGCTGGTCTGTTGGGAAGCTGCCTCCCACCAATGTCACAGTGCCATTGCAGCCAAATCTGGCCACTCTTGGTGTGCACTAACTTCCTGAAAACTCCTGAAAAAAAAGTTTTCGTCTTTTGCAAAGTGGCATTTAGACAGATGTGGTACCATTAGAACTGCAGAACCTTTTCTTGCCCAGCCTGTATTTCTTGAACCCTTTTAACTTCTGGGGGGTGGGGGTAATGTCTGCAAATGGGTTGCTTTTGGGCAGGAATGAACCTCACAGGTAAGCCAGGGGGGGCGTTGAGTATGCGATGGTCCCTTAAACGTTCTCTTCAGTGGAGCAGGGCATAGCCGTGCAATCTTTCAATTTCGGTGGAGGGAGGGGGGCAGCTGTTGGGTTTGCTGACTCTGATAAAACACGCCGATCAGGGAATTTGGATGGCGTCAGCACCTCGTCCACTCGGGCAGCAGAAAAGAGGGAAGTCTATGGAATGCAGAAAGCGCCGCAGGCTCCTGCCTGGCCCACAAAGTCCCGGATAAGTCCGTGTCAGCCTTTGTGGCTCCCTGGCTTCGGCAGAAGATGGTAAGCCGGCTCAGTCTGCCGTGGGGGCTTCTGCCGCTGCAGTCCTGCCCGCTGCACAGTACACACGGTCTCCTTGGTGATGAGCAGAGCTCTGCATTGCTACTGCAGTGCACTGCATGGGGCGCAGGCGGGCTGTCCTTTCCAACTCCGGCTTTTAAACGACAGCCTCTGGGTAAACTCTCTACTTTACGTTTCCTTTCTGCGGACTTTGCGAAGGAATATATATATATATATATATATTTTTTTTTTCAGGAAGGGGTGTCTAGATGCATGACTTGTGCATGAGTCTCTGTTTTGATATATTCCAAAGCTGCTTCTCTCTTGTGCTTAGTGTCGCAGGCAGCCTTGCTGAGTTGGAAGAAACTCTTGGGATAGTTTGTGCTCCTGTTTTAACCCCCCTGTTAAAGGAATATTTGAACAGATATGCATGGTGTAGCCGGTGTTTGCTTGATTGCAGTTTTGCATAGTTTCTGGACACGGAACTCTTTGCAGAATGCAGCATCTGCGACAGGGAGTAAGGGCAGTTGCAGCCTAGTTTTGAGACGCTTTCCATCATTGCTGTTGTTTTGTGCATGGATATTTATAGAGTGTGTGTTTGGGCATTGATTTAGAGCTACCAAGTTGTCTGGTTTACAGAGAGACTTTTGGCCTTTCATGATTTTGGAACTTACATCCCATTGCACTGTGGGACTTGTAGTCCTTCTTCTTTAATTTGACATAAGCACTCTAGGTCGCAAAGTGCATTGTTGGGGCAGGGGGAGATGTCGGAAATCCAGGACTGGCCTAAAATATCTCTCTGCTTGGCAGGCCTGCTGATAGCTGGCTCATACATACAAGTTTAGCAGGGGCCAAATCTAATCTTTTGGCTGGGACATGTGTTCTGCCGATGTGATTGGCTGATTCTGCTTTTTCTATTTTTTTTTAGAGTCCTTTTATCCTGCAGCTAGAGATCTGTGCCTTCCAAAAGGGTTTGGTTTGGCCTCTAAGCATTTATTCAGGAGCTTGTCTTTAGGCCATGCTGCTGTCATGTTGTCACTAGCTTTTAAACTCTTCCTCTAGGCATTCTGGGAGTCGTGGTCCTGTTTCTGTGAATACAAAATGTATGACAACAGATTCTTTGGTGTGTGCTTAAACTATTTTTCTGTGTGCCCATGTGATTTTCCATCTCTCTCTTCACCCACATGGCCCCTAGTAGATCAGTTTGCTAATGGGTTTGGCAGACTTTAAAAAAAAAAAAAAAAAGTAGCTGTTGAGAAAACAAAAAAGAAACTATTTGTAGATCACTTTTTCTCTGTCCTCAGGTAATTGTGCAATGGACTCATTCTTCTTTCCATAGAATCAGAGAATTACAGAAAGATGTGACTTGAAGGACCCGCAAATGGCCTGGAGAGCTGCAAATAAACCTGATTCTTAAACCAAACTTTTGCAAATACTGTCTGCGGAATGTTTATCGTGGGTATCCTGACAATAAGACTTGTGTGTGGTTTTTGAGGACTAAAGTTGCCAGCCTTCTGAGCCAGTCTCTTCTCCTGCCTCTGTGCAGTGCACTGCTGCCTAAGGTTTCTCCCAACAGAGGGACAGCATAGAGAAGGGCATCCCACATGGGTTCTAGTGACCCCACAGTCTGTTGGGTTTTCAAGATAGACACAATAAAAACATAAGTACATAAGACCTGCCATATTGGGTCAGACCAAAGGTCTATTAAGCCCAATATCCTGTTTCCAACAGTGGCCAATCTAGGTCACAAGTATCTGACAGGAACCCAAAAGATAGATTCCAAGCTGCCTATTCCAGGGATAAGCAGTGGATTTCCCCAAGTCCACCTTAATAATGGTTTATGGAGTTTTCCTCCAGGAACTTATCCAAACCTTTTTTAACCCAGCTGTGATAACATCCTCCAGCAACATATATTCCAGAGTTTAATTATGCATTGAGTAAAAAATATTATCTCCTATTTATCTTAAATGTATCACCTAGTAACTTCACTGAATGTCTCCTGGTCTTTGTACTTTTTGAAAGAGTAAACAACTGATTTACGTTTACCCATTCCATTCCACTCATTATTTTATAGACCTCTATCCTATCTCCCGTTACCCATCTCTTCTCCAAGCTGAAGAGTGCTAATCTCTTTAGCCTTTCCTCATAGGGCAGGTAAGTCCTGCAATTATTAATCATCACCTCCCTGGACTATGCCTTATACTCACGTTTTCCTCATACCACACTTACTCCATTACAAATAATTAAAAATTCCACCGCAAGACTCCTGGCTGGTACCAGCAGATGTGAACATATTGAACGTATACTTCAAGCTTTGCATTGGTTTCCCCATCCAGTATCGCATTCAATATAAACTTCACGTATCTTCCCCTTGGGTCTCCAGTACCCTTACGTTTACACCCCGACTAGAACTCTCAGCTTCTCAGTCTCTCTTGGAAATCCCCTCTCTTCGTTCTGCCAGGCTATCAATCACACGGGAGAGGGCAGAGCCTATGCTCTGGAATTCCCTCCTGCAGCACCTACACACCCTGAATTATGTAGATAAAGGTGAACTGGTGGATGTGCTGTATTTGAATTTTCAGAAGGCGTTTGACAAAGTTCCTCATGAGAGGCTTCTAAGAAAAATAAAAAGTCATGGGATAGCAGGCAATGTCCTTTCGTGAATTAAAACTGGTTAAAAGACAGGAAACAGAGAGTAGGATTAAATGGACAATTTTCTCTCTGGAGTGCCTCAAGAATCTGTACTAGGACCCGTGCTTTTCAATAAATTTATAAATGATCTGGAAAGAAAAATGACGAGTGAGGTAATCGAATTTGCAGATGATACAAAATTATTCAGAGTGGTTAATTCACAAGTGGATTGTGATAAATTGCAGGAGAAATTGTGAGACTGGAAAATTGGGCAACCAAATGGCAGATGAAATTTAATGTGGATAAGTGCAAGGTGATGCATATAGGGAAAAATAACCCATGTTATAGTTACACAATGTTAGGTTCCATATTAAGAGCTACCGCCCAGGAAAGAGATCTAGGGAGTCTTAGTGGATAACACATTGAAATTGTTGGCTCAGTGTGCCGCAGCAGTCAAAAAAGCAAACAGAATATTAGGAATTATTAGGAAGGGAATGGTTAATAAAATGGAAATGTCTCCATGGTGAGACCACACCTTGAATACTGTGTACAATTCTGGTCGCCACATCTCAAAAAAGATACAGTTGAGATGGAGAAGGTACAGAGAAGGGCGACCAAAATTATAAAGGGGAATGGAACAGCTCCCCTATGAGGAAAGACTAAAGAGGTTAGGACTTTTAAGCTTGAAAAGAGACGGCTGAGGGGGGATTTGATAGAGGTGTTTAAAATCATGAGAGGTCTAGAACGGGTAGATGTGAATCGGTTATTTACTCTTTCGGATAATAGAAAGACTAGGGGGCAAGCCATGAAGTTAGCATGGGGCCCATTTAAAACTAATCAGGGAAAATTCTTTTTTACTCAACGCACAATTAAACTCTGGAATTTGTTGCCAGAGGATGTGGTTAGTGCAGTTAGTATAGCTGTGTTTAAAAAAGGATTGGATAAGTTCTTGGAGGAGAAGTCCATTACCTGCTATTTATTAAGTTCACTTAGAGAATAGCCACTGCCATTAGCAACGGTAACATGGAATAGACTTAGTTTTTGGGTACTTGCCAGGTTCTTATGGCCTGGATTGGCCACTGTTGGAAACAGGATGCTGGGCTTGATGGACCCATGGTCTGACCCAATATGGCATGTTCTTATGCAAAAGAATTAAAGAAGGACCTAAAGGCATACCTGTTTGCTGGCTTTTTCTCAGCTAACCGATTAATCCTAGACACAGGGTCCCCTCTTTGTGCTGTTGTCACATTTAGTTTGTCATGCGGTGATGTAGTATTATGCTTTGCTGATTTTATGTTGCACTCGTTTGTTTTATTCTTATGTATCTAATCATGTTCCCCGCCCCGAACCTTGGAGGACACTGGCTATAAATAATTTTAAATAAATTAATTATCATTTTGGTTGCCCTTCACTGTGCCTTTTCTAATTCTTCTATATCTTTTTTGAGAAGTGTTGACCAAAACCGTGCACAATATTCAAGTGGGCTGAGCGTACTGTATAACCTGCAGTTGGACACGGGTTGTACAGGCACTAACCAATCCCCTTATGCACTCGGGCTCTCCTTGCTAACGCGACCCCCCTTGTTTAGATATTGCATGGCGTCCCCAGGAGGGGCGCCTGGGGGCGCATTAAGAAAGCGGGCACTGACTGTTCACTCTGGCTGACTAACTGAAATGTTAAGGTTGTGTGATTGATTTGATTAGGCACCATCATTTGTTAATCAGAAGAGCAGTGAGTCACTCTGGACAACTATCTGTAGTGTAAATCTCCAAAGGGATTGTTTTGTACTACTTTACCTTAGGAGCACAATATATACTGCAAGGGAAGAGCTCAGTAACCCACAATCCAGTGGGAGCACTGAGAGGAGAGGATCACCTTGCTGGTGGCTGAAAGGAATCAGTAAGTTCTGCTTGGGAAATTTTCTAAAAGTATTAGGGAGAAGTAAACTATTGGGGTATATTATTTAGTGTGTTTGTGATTTAAATAGTCAATAAGGCAGATAATAAACAGAAGTTAGTGTGTTCCAATAATAAGAAAAGTAGTCGAAGTGCCTGTAATTAAAAACTCACCTGAGCTAAAAGATTCCAATTTATCCCTGATAACTGAAAAGCAGAATGTAAATACAAACAAAAAACACACTTTGAAATGTTTACATGCTAATGCCAGAAGTCTAAGAAATAAGATGGGAGAATTAGAATATATAGCAGTGAATGATGATATAGACTTAATTGGCATCTCAGAGACATGTTGGAAGGAGGATAACCAATGGGACAGTGCTGTTCCGGGGTACAAATTATATCGCAATGACAGAGAGGAGCACCCAGGAGGCGGTGTAGCGCTTTATGTCCGGGATGGCATAGAATCCAACAGACTAAACGACCTGCATGAGACTAAATGCACAATCAAATCTTTATGGGTAGAAATCCCTTATGTGTTGGGGAAGAGAAAGCTTCTTATGTGTTGGGGAAGAGAAAGCTTCCAGCTGCTTAAGCTTCCAAGTTTACGGTCCTTGTTAAATATAACTCTTTGTTTCTTCTGATTATAAAAAAGTTGTTCCAGTTATTCTATGCCTGTTCGATGTAAACCGATCTGATATGGTATTTAACCATGAAGGTCGGTATAGAAAAATGCTAAATAAATAAAATAAATAAATAAAAAGAGTATAGTGATAGGAGTATACTACCATCCACCTGGCCAAGATGGTGAGATGGACAATGAAATGCTAAGAGAAATTAGGGAAGCTAACCAAATTGGTAGTGCGGTAATAATGGGAGATTTCAATTACCCCAATATTGACTGGGTAAATTTAACAACAGGACATGCTAGAGAGATAAAGTTCCTGGATGGAATAAATGACAGTTTTATGGAGCAAATAAGAACATATGAACATAAGAAATTGCCATGCTGGGTCAGACCAAGGGTCCATCAAGCCCAGCATCCTGTTTCCAACAGAAGCCAAACCAGGCCACAAGAACCTGGCAATTACCCAAACACTAAGAAGATCCCATGCTACTGATGCAATTAATAGCAGTGGCTGTTCCCTAAGTAAACTTGATTAATAGCAGTTAATGGACTTCTCCTCCAAGAACTTATCCAAACCTTTTTTGAACCCAATGGTTCAGGAACCGACAAAAGAGGGACCAATTTTAGATCTAATTCTTAATGGAGCACAGGATTTGGTGAGAGAGGTAATGGTGGTAGGGCCGCTTGGCAATAGTGATCATAATATGATCAAATTTTAATTTATGACTGGAAGAGGGACAGTAAGCAAATCCATGGCTCTAGCGCTAAACTTTCAAAAGGAAAACTTTGATAAAATGAGAAAAATAGTTAGAAAAAAACTGAAAGGAGCAGCTACAAAGGTAAAAAGCGTGCAAGAGGCGTGAACATTGTTAAAAAATACTATCCTAGCACAGTCCAGATGTATTCCACACATTAAGAAAGGTGGAAGGAAGGCAAAACGATTACTGGCATGGTTAAAAGATGAGGTGAAAGAGGCTATTTTAGCCAAAATATCTTCATTCAAAAATTGGAAGAAGGATCCAACAGAAGAAAATAGGATAAACCATAAGCGTTGGCAAGTTAAATGTAAGACATTGATAAGACAGGCTAAGAGAGAATTTGAAAAGAAGTTGGCCGTAGAGGCAAAAACTTAAAGTAAAAAACTTTAAAAAATATATCCGAAGCAGAAAGCTTGTGAAGGAATCAGTTGGACCCTTAGATGATTGAGGAGTTAAAGGAGCTCTTAGAGAAGATAAGGCCATCGTGGAAAGATTAAACAATTACTTTGCTTCGGTGTTTACTGAAGAGGATGTTGGGGAGATACCCGTCCGGAGAAGGTTTTCATGGGTAATGATTCAGATGGACTGAACCAAATCACGGTGAACCTAGAAGATGTGGTAGGCCTGATTGACAAACTGAAGAGTAGTAAATCACCTGGACTGGATGATTATACACCCCAGGGTTCTGAAGGAGCTAAAAAATGAAATTTCAGATCTGTTAGTTCAAATTTGAAACCTATCATTAAAATCATCCATTGTACCTGAAGGCTGGAGGGTGGCTAATGTAACACCAGTATTTAAAAAGGGCTCCAGGGGTGATCTGGGAAACTACAGACCAGTTAGCCTGACTTCATTGCCAGGAAAAATAGTGGAAAGTGTTCTAAATATCAAAATTACAGAACATATAGAAAGACATGGTTTAATGGAACACAGTCAGCATGGCTTTACCCAAGGCAAGTCTTGCCTCACAATCTGCTTCACTTTTTTGAAGGGGTTAATAAACATCTCCATCTCCGCTCGCATCTCCAATTCCCCTCCCTCAAATTTCGGACCCTCACTGGAATTTTTTGAACTCACCTCCGCTCTGGAAATTGAATCCTTAATAAAGAAAATGAAACCTTCTTACCACCCACTTGACCAAATCCCAACCTAGCTTCTTCTATCGGTGCCAGATTCCATCTCCAAGTACCTAGCAGACATCATAAATTGCTCACTATCTCAAGGAATTGTCCCTGACGTCTTAAAAATAGCCACCCTCAAACCCCTTCTCAAGAAAGCAAACCTAGACCCCAGCGAACCCAACAACTTCCGCCCCATCTCCAACCTTCCTTTTCTGGCAAAGATCACAGAAAAAATAGTCAACACCCAATTTTCAGAATACCTGGAAGATAACAATATTCTCCACGCATCGCAATACGGATTTTGCAAAGCACTAAGCACCGATTCCCTCCTCATCTCCCTCACAGATCATCTCATCATGGGTATGGACTCGGGTCAGTCCTTCCTTCTAATACTCCTCAACATCTCGGCAGCATTCGACACGGTGAATCACTCCACTCTCCTTGAACGACTCTCAGACATCGGGATAAAAGGTACGGCTTTTAAATTGTTCGACTCTTTTCTCACGAACAGAGGCTACAAAGTAAAGATCAACAATAAGGAATCTCCGCTCATCAACACCACAAGAGGTGTTCCACAGGGCTCCTCTCTGTCTCCACTACACTATTCAACCTATACCTTCTTCCCCTTTGCCAGCTGCTTACGAATCTTAAACTCAAACACTATCTCTACGCCGACGATGTCCAAATCCTGATCCCAATAACCGAATCCCTCACAAAAACACTGAAGTTTTGGGACAAATGTCTCCAAGATATCAACGACCTCCTCACTACCTTAAATCTTGTTCTTAACAAATCTAAGACAGAAATGCTCTTTATACCGCTCAACCACAACGATAACACACATTCAATCCACACCAACATCTTGGCCAGCCAAGCAAGAGACCTCGGAGTTATAATTGATAACCAGTTAAATTTAAAAAAGTTCATCACCAAGACAACCAAAGACTGCCTCTTCAAACTTCAGGTACTAAAAAGACTCAAACCGCTCCTGTACTTTCAAGATTTCAGATCGGTACTCCAGGCCATTATATTCTCCAAATTAGATTACTGTAATTCGATTCTGCTAGGCCTTCCCGCCTCTACCACCAAACCGCTTCAGATGCTACAAAATTCGGCCGCCAGAATTTTAACAAACTCCAACAGAAGAGACCACATCACACCCATCCTGAAAAACCTGCACTGACTTCCTGTAAACTTTAGAATTCTACACAAGTGTCTCACCATCATCCATAAAGCTATATATAACAGAACACTTATCGATATACACTACCCACTTACGCTCCACTCCTCTTCTAGACACATTAGAGAAGCCTACAAGGGCACGCTACACACCCCCTCAGCCAAATTCACTCATCTCTCATCCACCAAAGATCGAGCCTTCTCGACAGCAGCACCAACCATCTGGAACGCCATGCCCCCTGATCTTAGACAAGATCCATGCATTCTGTCATTCAAAAAGAAACTCAAAACGTGGCTATTTCTACAAGCCTTCCCTGAACTATGACCTCCCCAACCACAATAATTTCATGGTCCTCCAGTCAATGTACCCCTGCACTGAAGGGAATGGTTAATAAAATGGAAATGTCTCCATGGTACCCCTGCACTGAAGGGAATGGTTAATAAAATGGAAATGTCTCCATGGTGAGACCACACCTTGAATACTGTGTACAATTCTGGTCGCTGCATCTCAAAAAAGATATAGTTGCGATGGAGAATGTACAGAGAAGCATGTCCAAAATGATAAAGGGGATAAAGGGGATGGAACAGCTCCCCTATGAGGAAAGACTAAAGAGGTTAGGACTTTTCAGCTTGGAGAAGAGACGACTGAGGGGGGATATGATAGAGGTGTTTAAAATCATGAGAGGTCTAGAACGGGTAAATGTGAATCGGTTATTTACTCTTTTGGATAATAGAAGGACTAGGGGGCACTCCATGAAGTTAGCAAGGAGCACATTTAAAACTAATCGGAGAAAATTCTTTTTCACTCAATGCACAATTAAACTCTGGAATTTGTTGCCAGAGGATGTGGTTAGTGCAGTTAGTGTAGCTGTGTTTAAAAAAGGATTGGATAAGTTCTTGGAGGAGAAGTCCATTACCTGCTATTAAGTTCACTTAGAGAATAGCCACTGCCATTAGCAATGGTTACATGGAATAGACTTAGTTTTTGGGTACTTGCCAGGTTCTTATGGCCTGGATTGGCCACTGTTGGAAACAGGATGCTGGGCTTGATGGACCCTTGGTCTGACCCAGTTTTGAAATTCCTTATGTTCTTATCATATCCTCTGTTTTATTCTCCATTCTGTTCCTAAGCAGGCATTTTCCCTGTCCCCAGAGGCTTACACTCTAACTTTGTACCTGAGAGAATGGAGGGTGAAGTGATCAGTGGAACTCGAACCCGGACTTCACTGGTTCTCAGGGTAGTGCTCTAACTACTACTCTGCTCCTCCACTCTGCTTTAGCTTTATCAGAACATTTACATGGCAGTATATGCAATGCACATCTCATCCATATTCATCGTGGATATCCTGAAAAGTTAAAAGCCAGTTGGCTGTGGGGGCTCCAGGACAGGTTTGGGAATCATTGGCATAGTAGAAATGTCCTATGCAGCTGCATGCATGGACTGCCCTTTGCCTCTAGATGGCAGCAGATTTCTAAAACTAGTCAGCTTATAGGAGTTTAAAAGTGTGATCTTTAACTACCTTTTACAGGATAAAACCAGAATTAAGATTTTGCTTCGGGTTTCCGTTAGGTTATGCTGCTGCCTATGTGCAGGTTCACCGAAGGAGACCCTTTCAACTTTTTGCGCAAAAATGTTACCATATTTCCACTGTCTTCCTCGTAAAATGTCTGTTGCTCTCCTCTTTTTCTCACTGCAGCCTCACTAAATTCCTTTTCCTAACTGGCACTCTAGGACTGTCAGTGCATGGGGTCTGTAACCCCCTTCTAAAAGGTACAAGTGATTCTCCCAGAGTAGGGCTGAGACGTGGGAACCGTGCAGTGCCGTTGCCTGGGTATCGTGAGCCTCGCGAGCAAAAGGACGCCAATCTCCAGTCTCTTCCAGCAGGCATCTTTTATGAGCATAAAAATTAATTAGGAAAATGAAAATAGGATTAAAGAGCACTGGAGGATTCATTTTCCTGGATTATCGTGCAGTCGATAATGCAGAAATCCAAGGGCCAAATACCATTTTAGAGGTGATGAAACAGGAAAGATAGATACCTGGGGCAGGGCTGGATTTAAGATGTTGTCGCCTATTGGCAGAGTACCATGGCAGTGCCCCTTTGAAGTTGTGCTGGCATATGGCCCTAGAGAAACCAGAGACAGGCAGGCTCCTTTTTGGTCTGCATATCTGGCGTCTTCAGAATTTGGCACCCTAGCCGGTTGCTTAGGCCTAAATCCAGACCTGACCTGGGCTTTATCATCTCTGACGACCCCAAGATGGCCAGTCAGTACGACAAAGCAGCTTAGAAAGCTCATGATGTATAGGTCCAGGAACCTCAGTCCCAGTATTGACACTCCATGGTCAATCGTTCCCGACCATGATTAGGAAGCACAGTCTCAGTATTTGCACCCTGTGGTCAGTCATTCTCAGTCCTGACCAGGATTCCTAGCCATGATTTAGACTAATTTATTGAGGCGTGAGCTTTTGAGGACAGATGCATGACAAAGCGGACTGTTTCCTTGAAAGCTCGTGCCTCAATAAATTGGTTTGCCTGTAAGGTGCCACCTGCCTCGTGTCATTTTTGCTACACCAGACTAACATGGCTATCCCTCTGAATATCTAGCCGTGATCGAGGATGTCTGAGCATGTTATGGCAGAAACACATTCCCAGAATTGCAGTATCGGGCTCAGTCATTCCTAACCATGGCCAGGAACCACAGTCCCAGTATTGGCACAGCAAAGTCAGTCATTACCAATCAAAGTCACAGTGCTGTCACCCCATGGTTCCTCATCTCCAGTTAAAGCTGAAGACGGTACTATAATGCCGCTTTCCTTGGTGACACTCCAGCTGTGTATTTATTGAATACTTTGTGATACTCCCAGACCTGGCAAATGCAGCTCCACGTTGTCTTGCTGTCAAATTGCTCTGCAGATTCCACCCGTTCTCTCGTTTTTTTTTCTGTTTTCGGTTCACTGCCTCCAGTGGCAAACAGCATGACTTTAATCAATGTTTCTCTTCTTTCCTCTCCAGATGTCTTTCAGATGCAGCTTCCACTGGGTTATGTTTGGCGCTCTGGCTCTCTGCATAGCTATTGTGTCCTCACGCCCAGCAGTCAGTGAGAAAGGAAGGAGGAAAACTGTGCACGTCCTGGGTGAGTCTCATCAGTGGTTTGGTTAGCGAATAAAAGAGATTTCTAGTCCCATGCAGCGCAGGCTGCTCGGGTCTGATTCCTCACCACCTCCTGCCGCTAGCAGAGGAGGAAGGGCAAGATGCAGGCCAAAGTGATTCCGTATCAAGATATTAATCAGAATTAATGTCAGCGCTGAAATGAGGAAAGAAATATGCACAGCCACCCACATGGATACACGTGCCGGGATCCTGGCACAAATACCATGCCCCCAGAGAGAGACACACACACACACAGTAACATACTGAAGCAGAACTACAACAGACATGCAGTCGTGCAGATGGATGTGCACCGAAAGAGCCACACAAGCACAGGCAGGCAGAGAAATGCACCTGATCAGAAACACATCCACGCAGCAGGCCCCACTTGAAGAGAGGCGTGCATTGAGACATGCTGTGAAAGTTGTAGCACATAGACACAAAGACAAGGGCACTAACACACAAAGCATGCCCAGATAGACACACTGTACTGCTCTTCTGGCCCTTTCTTTTATCTCTCTCTCTCTCTCTCTCTCTCTCTCTCTAATTCCCTTTCCCTTTTCTCGTGGTGGGCCTGCGATTTCAAACATTCCTTCTCTAGCTTGTCTGCCCCAGCTCGGCATCCTGCAATAATCCCACAGAAATAATTGAGGTATTCAGCTGGTAATGTCTGCCACTTTTGAAGATGACTCTAAACAGCTAAAACATTGCAGATCACAGAGCCAACTTTCCAGGAGATGCTTTCATGAGCAACACATTAGAGCGCAATAACCAGAAATTAATAATGGCAACCAAATGCCGTCACTGCAAGGCTTCCTGGTCTATTTACTAAGCTGCAACACACGGTAATGTGCACTATTCGTGAATAGGCGCCATTGCCGACAATGGAAACGGCGATAAATAATGCACTTCATATGTCTTCCACCTTCCTCTGGACTTCATTTTCTTTAAAATTAAACCACCATATGGTTAGCAAAACGAGTGCAGAGACGATTTGTATCCAGGATAACAGTACTGTGGGTCTCCACAGCTAACACAGCACCAGAGTTGGGAAGCCTAAACCCTACTCTAGAAGGATCCATTTTTTGGTTGGGGGGAGGTAGGAAGAGTTGGGGAGGGGAAGGGGGCAGTGACAGGATACCTTCGAGCCAGGTGACCCTGTTTCTGGAGGGAAGCTTTTGGCCAGTCCTGGTTTTAGCCCTCTGGATACTGGGCAGTATCGTCTTCTTTTCCTTAAAAACTCTGAGCCACATTTCCCTGCAAGCCGTGGGACAAAGCAGGACTGGCTCAGCCTATCCCTCCTGGTATGGCATGGCACAGCATCCAGAACAGTTCCACCTCAGTTCTTATTTCTAGTTTGCAGCTGTGCTGGGTACAGAGCTTCAGGACAAAGTAAGGCAATTCATAGGTCTGCGGTACTCAGCCTGGTCCTACAGGACCCCCTTCCCCTTCTGGTTTTCAAGGTACCCCTGATGAATATGCATGAGACATATTTTCACATCTTAGCTCTAAGACTGAGGCTAATGTATGCAAATGTATCTCATAAATATTCACTATGGATATGTTTAAAACCAGACCAGTGAGGGCAGCCTGTGGGACTAGACTGAGGACCCCTGCCTTGGGCTCTTCTGTACAGCAGTATCCCTGCTGCCGTTTGGGCTCTCACACATCTTCAGTCTGACTGCACTGAACTGAATCACTGAGAGATGACAGATTTCTGTGCAGGGTTCTGCAGTGTCACAAGTTCAGGTTTGCATATTAAGTAGCAGCAGCATTTTGTGGCTCTGTTTTGCAGTTTTTTTTTCCCCAAAGGCTCCTCCTTCTCGTTTTAGCGGGGAACCCAGCGATGTTGGGCGACGAATGAGTTTATAAATATCTTTCTTATTGTTCTAACGATGCCCGTTGCCGGCTGCCTCCTTGCCGGTATCTGCTGATGCAGCAGCCGCGGCTCGGCGCGGTCCCTCCTGTGGCTGCATCTGCTTTGCAGGCGGCGCATTGCACTCCAGCGCCCAGCTCGGATGATGGATAGCTCCTACTGTCGGAGGGCGGCTGTTTTCCTAAACTAAAGAATAAAGCAGATGCGAAGGGAGAGAGGGAATCAAAGTGAGGGACTCTGCCCAAGTTGGGATTCAGGTTTCTGCCTTGGTCTCGTTATGTAACGCAACAGCGCTCTGCTCTAAATAGGGCCCAGCACAGCACAGAGATACAGAGTCTGTCACTTCTAGGACTGGAGGGGGGGGGGGGGGAACAAGGGATGAGGGCAGGGATACGGAGCCTGGGATTTCTAGAACTGGAGGGCTGAGGGGCTTGGCACAGGGACAGATGGGCAGGAAGGGGTATAAAAGTGGGAACTGTGATTAACCCCAGCTCCTTCACATCCTCTGGGCAGTGCCACTGTAATAATTTTCCTCCAGAGCTCATAAGGTGCTGTGGTGTTCCCGTTAGGACAGTTTGCTACATTTCCTTCTCCTACAAAGCTGAGCAGTAGGTGTGGATGGGCAGAGTGGACGAGCTTTATGGTCCTATCTGCCATCACCTTCTATGCTTCTAAGTAGTTGGACTTCAGTTACCGCCCAGGATTAGTTCCTTCAGGGAAGGAGGGAGTGGGGAGATGGTGTGTGTGTGTGTGTGTGTGTGTGTGTGTAGGATGAAGTTATTGACTAAGGCACTGAGAGGAAAAAAGGAGCAATTGCTGTTTCCTGACCATAAGTTTTGTGATATGCCTAGCCCTGCCATTCCTAGCTCTGCCTGTCTGCTAGAGCGTAGACTGGAACATGGGTCTCCTGATTCACGCTGCAGTGCAGTCTATTCACTGTGCCAGAGCCCAGGGGCTGCCCAAGCTGGCGCTGACCCAGAATCGGTGTCTGAAGGCTGGCATTCCGCTGCTTGCCTAACCTGTATAAACCATGGCTCTTCACAGCTTCCGGGCTGTAATCTTATCTTGGGTGAGCCTGATGTGGCTGCTTGGGGGAGAGAAGAGTTTATGTTGACCTACAAAACTGTCCTGTAATTCTGAGGGATAGCCCTTCCTACGTCTCTCATTCCCCACCTCTCTCAAATCGTTCCTCACAGTGGCACCTGAAAGCTGGCCACCCTAGAACCACTTTCTGTCTGTGCGCCAGACACTAGAGAAACCCCCTGATTGAGATTTCTGCTTTCCCTGTCCTCAGAGGATGAGACCGGAGAAGTAGTGGTGCAGACAGCACCAGGAAAGGCCATCACTCACCGGGGCGGGACCATCATGCTCCCATGCCGCTACTACTATGAGGTGTCTGCCCACGACCCCGACGAGATCCGGATCAAGTGGACCAAGATCGCGGACCCCATGATGTTTGCCGATGTCTTTGTGGCCATGGGAAAGGAGCGGAAGGCTTTCGGCAGCTACAAGGGCAGGGCCTTTCTGCAGGAGGACGGCAGCGGGGATGCTTCCCTGATTATCCAAAATGTCACCCTGCAGGATTACGGGAGATACGAGTGCGAGGTTACCAACGAGCTGGAGGACGACACGGGAACGGTGACACTGGATTTGGAAGGTAACATCCGCGGCACATCCCCTTAAGCCCAGGGCTTCCCAAAGTGGTCCCGGGGTCCCCGCGGCCGGTCGGGTTTTTTCAGGAAAGCCAGAAGGAAGTTACAGGAGATAAATCTGCTTACGGGGGGAGACTTGGTGTATTATGCAGATTTACCTCCTGCATATTCGTGGTGGATATCCTGAGAACCCGACTGGCGGCGGGTTTGGGGAGCCCTGAATTAATTAATTAATTAATTTTTCATTTTTATATACCCATGTTCCTGTATAGCATACATATCGCACCGGTTTACAGAGAACTGAACTGTCGCCTCAGGGGCGGATACATTGAAACAGTAGTTGAAAACAAACTTACAGAGAAACCAAAGGGAATGTAATTCAAAAAATGATTAGCAAAAAGAAGTATAGTTCAAGGCCTAAACAGTTCAAAACATATTTACAGTGGGGTTGGTGGACCAGAGTCTGTAAAGCTCTATTCATCGGCTCTTAGCTATCAGGAAACACTTGGCTAAAGAGCCATGTCTTTAGCTTCTTTTTGAATACCGGAAGGCAGGGTTCTTGGCGGAGGTTTGGAGGGAGCGTGTTCCAAAGTGAGGGGCCAGCTGTGGAAAGGGCGCGTTTCCTAAGTGAGGTATTGGCAGGCTGGGTTTGTAGCATGTCCTTGTATGCTCTTCTGATGGGTCTCATGGTGGTGTACCGCTGAAGTTGGAAAGTTAGGTTGAGGGGGGAGGTGTTGTGTAAGGCCTTATGGATCATCATGAGGGCTTTGAAGAGTATTCTGAATTTAATTGGCAGCCAGTGAAGGTTCTGGAGGATAGGGGTGATGTGTTCCCTTTTATTGGTGTTAGAGAGGATCCTGGCCGTCGCGTTCTGGACCATCTGAAGAGGTTTGATTGTGCTGGCGGGTAGGCCCAGAAGAAGTGAGTTGCAGTAATCCAGTTTCGGGAGGATGATAGATTGTAGTACCAGGCGGAAATCTCGGAAGTGCAGAAGTGGTTTTAATTTTTTTAAAACTTGCAATTTAAAGAAGAATTCCTTGGTGGTGTTGTTTACGAATTTGCTTAGGTTGAGTTGGTTGTCTAGTAGCACACCAAGGTCTCTTACATGCGTTGAGTGGTCGATAGATGTGATGGGGAGTTGGGAAGAGATAGGAGGGTTAAGCGTAATGCTGTTATCTGGGGCTATTAGGAAGATTTCGGTTTTGTTGGTTTTAAGTACGAGGTTGAGGCTGGTGAGTAGGTTGTTGATTGCAGTAAGACAACTGTTCCAGTAAGACCAAGTTTTGTGGAGTGATTCAGCTATGGGGATGAGAATCTGTATGTCAGCCGCGTATAAGAAGTGCGTTAGCTTGAGGTTGGTTAGTAGATGGCAGAGAGGGAGGAGGTAAATATTGAATAGCGTGGGTGATAGTGATGATCCTTGGGGTACACCCAGATTTGATCTGATAGGGTGTGATTCTTTGAAATTTATCCTGACCTTGTAGAACCTGTTTTCTAGGAACGATTTGAACCAGTTGAACGCAGATCCTGTGATGCCGATGTCTGCTAGACGCTGTAGAAGGGAAGTGTGGTTCACGGTGTTGAACGCTGCGGAGAGATCCAGAAGAGCGAGTAGAAATGGTTGACCTTTTTCTAGATTAAGGAGGATGGTGTCCGAAAGCGTGGCCAGCAGTGATTCGGTGTTCAGAGCCTTTCGGAATCCAAATTGATTTGGGGTGAGGATGTCATTTTCTTCTAAGTATTCTGATAGTTGTCTGTTCATTATCTTCTCCATGAGTTTGGCGATCATTGGGAGGTTAGCTATGGGGCGGAAGTTGGCTGGGTCTGAGGATGGCAGGTTGGGTTTTTTTTAGGAGGGGTTTGAGCATAGCAAGCTTGAGTTGTTCTGGGACGTGTCCTTGGGACAGTGAGCAATTTATGATGTCTGCTACTGGTTTGGCGATGATGTTAGGAATAGAGAAAAGCAGGTTGGACGGTATGTGATCTAAAGGATGAGACGAAGGTTTTAACTTCTTGAGGATGTTTTCTATTTCTACAGCGGATGTCAGCTCAAAGGAGGCAAGGGTAGCTGAGGTAGCATTTTGTTGCTGAAAGGTAGAGTGCGCGCATTGGGACCCGGTGGGGGATCCGAAATTAGGATGAGGAGCGGGCCCCATGAGGGGGGCGACGAGGGTGGCGGTTTTTTCTCTCGAAGTAGTCTGCCAGTTCATTAGCTTTGTTAGTAGCTTGGTTTGTCTGGGATGAGGGGAGTAGCTGGTTTTGTGAGTGCTGACACGTAGGAAAACAAAGCTCTGGAGTCAAAGATAAAGTGATGTATCTTTTTCGAGAAGAATTCTTTCTTGGTTCTGTTAATGGCATTTCTGTAGGCGTTTAGGCTGGATTTGAAGGCGGAGATGGTCGTTGTGGAAGGGTTTTTACGCCACCTGTGTTCTTTACATCTGAGCTCCTGTTTCAGCAGCTTCAGCTCGGGGGTGAACCATGGTTTCCTGTTGTCCTTTTCCGGATGGAGTGTTTTCGTGGTCATGGGGCACACTCGATCTGTGACTTTGTTGGTGATGTTAATCCAAGATGTAGTGGCAGTGTTGACGTTAGAAAGGTTGAGGTGGACTAGTTCCTTGGAAAGATGCGAGGTAAGCAGTTCCCTGGAGCAGGGTTTCCTGACGGTTACTGAAGTTAAGTGGGTTGCTTGGGGAGGGTGCTCCTTGATCTCTAGAACCGTGGAAATGATTTGGTGGTCCATCCAAGGGACTGGTGAGCATGTTGGGTAAGGGGATATTCCATCGTTTATAAAGATGAGGTCTAACGTGTGACTTACTTTGTGAGTGGGATTGTTAACGATTTGTCTGAAACCCATGTGGCTGAAAGTGGTGAGTAGGGTTTCGCAATTTGTGGAGCGTGGTTGAGCGTCAACATGAAGGTTAAAGTCTCCCATCAGGATGGCTGGTTTTTCGGTATTAAGGTGTTTTGCAGTGAGTTCGATGATGGGGGAAGGGTCTGCTTCCAGAATTCCCAGGAGGGGCATAAATTAGACTGAGTTGGAGGTATTTTGATTTAAAGAGGGCAAATTCCAAGTTGGCTGAAGCATTTGAGTACTGTAGGGTAAGGCCTAGCCCTTTTTTGGCTGCCAAGAGTAGCCCTCCTCCTCTTTTTTTGAGCCTGGGAACCGAGAGGAGGTCATAGGCCTGAATGGGGAGCTGGTTTATTAATCCAGTGTCTGTATTAATCCAGCTTGTGACCTTTTACGGGCAGAGGACACATGCGTTCACCCCCCCCCCCCTCGAGTTTTTTCCTCTCTCATATGCAGCCATCCCTGGGAGATGATGGCAGAAAAGGACCAAAATGGCCCATCCAGTCTGCCCAGCAGTGATCCAGCCGTCCCAGGTCGGTGCACATACAAATTTACAGGTGCCCCAGTGTCCATCACCCAACCTCTCAAGTTGTGCCACTGCATTTTTGGGTTACCCCATGCAGAAAAGTGACCTCAGGCTACCCCGGTGCTTCCTTTCCATGCTCTTACCACTAGGGATCCTGTGTGATTATGTCACATGTGTTAGAATTCCCTCACCGTTTCTGTTTTCACCACTGCCTCCGGGTGGGTATTTCGGACCTTCACCACCTTCTCTGTGAAACAATATTTTCTAACGTTGGTCCTGAGTCTACCCCCACTGGAGCTTCATATCATGCCCCCTCGTTCTAGAATTGTATGCCCCCCCGTCTATCATGCCCTCTAGGAAATACATATTTAGGATCTTCATTCTCATATCATTTGGCCCTTCATGCAGTCCCCACACCATTTTGGTTGCTTCTCTCTAGATCGCTTCTATTCTTTTTTGACATACGGCATCTGGAACTGAACACAGTCCCTGGCGCCTCCTTATTGGCAGAAGGGGTGGCTGACAGCGGGTCTGACAGCCGAAGCTTAATTTTACCTGCGTCAGTTGTCGAACCCACTGATAGCCACGGGTTCAGAAACAGACACCGGCAAAATTGAGCGTCCATTTTCCAACCCGCGGGTCGATTTTTTATTTTTGGGGCCTCCGACTTAATCTCGCTATGACATTAAGTTGGAGGGTGTACAGAAATGCAGTCTTTTCTGCTTCTCTGTACACTTACCCGGTGCCGTCAATGGTTAACACCTGCCTTTGGGCAGGCATTAATTTCTGAGAGTAAAATGTGCGGCTTTCTGTATTGCGGGTGAATAGCTAATAGGCTCATCAACATGCATTTGCATGTGATGAGCTCTATTAGTTTCGGGGAGGTTGGCCACGCATTTTCCACGCGCTATTACCCCTTACTGTATAAGGGGTAAAAAATAGCGCGTGGAAAACGGGGGCTAACGGTGCGCTGGGCCGAGCGCACCATACTGTACTGGCCTGCGATGGCTTGGCTATGTGGGTTGGGAGGAGGAGGATAAGGGGATGGAAATGGGGAAACTCCCAAGGGCAGATGGCTAGGGAAAGAAAGAAGGATCTGCAAGAAAGAGAAACCTGTGCCCCTCCGTTTGTCCTTATTATGAGAGTTGCCCCTCATCAATGTCTACAGTAAATGTCCCAGGTAATTTACCTTCTTTATTAAGATGTATGTACCACTTATACACCAAGGACTAAGCAAGATACACAAGATCAAACAGAAATAATGCAATGCATTGCTGCCTCCCGTGACTGGAGGTGAGCATTACGTTAAAGCTGAGAACCAGAGCAGGCTGGGGCCCTCCAGGACTGGAGAATTACACCCCAGATTCTATCGATATTCTTCTCTTCTTTTACTTTTTGCAAGAGTTGGAAGCGAACAAGCCAGTTTGCCTGACTCCCAGGGAGCCGAGATATCTGCCTTCCTGTTTTTTTTTATTCTTTTTTTTTTTGGAATTAAAAAGATAATTAAGCCCGTGAAGGTTATCCAGAAGATAAGGCATAGGGGGTTGGGGAGGTCAGAGAAGAAAACAGAAGTAGCCTGAAGGCGGAGATTAGCGGGGCTTGTACTCTTCGCTGCTTGGGGCCGAGTAGAGCTTGGGGACTCTTCTGAAGCTCAGATGTCTTTGTAATTCTCTTAATTGCATTTTACAGCTGTCAATCCCTGTAAAATGGGTTTGGCGCACTTATATTAACCCTGTGTGTCAGGGGTTAGGACTGACCACCCCGAATCGTAGCCTTCTGCTGCAGGACTGTCATAGCGCAGCGCTCACAGAGCTGCAAATTGCCAGACCCGGGTTTCATTCTCCCCTCCCCCGTCCATCAGGAACTCTGTGACCTTGGGCAAGCTACTTAACCTCCTCTCTGTGCCAGCCACAGCCAGTAAAGCCCTTTGGACCAGGGATCTTGCAACTCTGTGAATGATTGTAATGAACCCTACTACTTGTGTTATTGCAGTGGACTAAACCATCAATCGTTTCATCATTTTGTCTCACGCTCAGTGCTCAGGACAGATGAAAACATTTACCTCACTGAACAGCAGTTTTTAGACATAAGTGGGCCCTGTAGTTATCTTGAAGAAGCTCCCTGCTGCTGACAGGAGGTCGATTTTTATCCTAACAGCTGCAGAACTGGGAGCGAGGTCAGCGTGCCCCCCTGCCCCCTGCTTCTCATGCTCTGATGCTTCAGTTCATAGGGTGAACAGGGGGGCAGAGACAGGATAGAGGTGCTCCAGAGAAGGGCAACAAGAATGGTGGGGGGTGTCTGTGTCAAATGATTTAAGAGGAGAGGCTGAAGGACCTACATATGTCCACCCTGGAGGAGAGGAGGGGCAGGCAGGATGGGGAACCTTTGAATCCTGCTCACCCTGAGATGTACTTGTTTGAGATTTTACTTTTTTAAGATTGAACTTTTGAATCCTGCTCACCCTGTACACATTATTCAATTCACTAATATTCAATCAATATAATCAGTATCAATATTTAATATTAATCATCAATTCATCAGGCAGATCAATGAAACCCTGCCCAACCCACCCACCCTGACCTGAAAGTGTGCTCTTACTGTGGTGTATATATAGTCATCATGTTTACCTTCTTATAGCTCTCCCCCCCTCCTCTGAAAGTGTGCTCTTACTGTGGTGTATATATAGTCATCATGTTTACCTTCTTATAGCTCTCCCGTCCCCCTCTGAAAGTGTGCTCTTACTGTGGTGTATATATAGTCATCCTGTTTGCCTTCTTATAGCTCTCCCCCCCCTCCTCTGAAAGTGTGCTCTTACTGTGGTGTATATATAGTCATCATGTTTACCTTCTTATAACTCTCCCGTCCCCCTCTGAAAGTGTGTTCTTACTGTGGTGTATATATAGTCATCATGTTTACCTTCTTATAGCTCTCTCGTCCCCCTCTGAAAGTGTGCTCTTACTGTGGTGTATATATAGTCATCATGTTTGCGTTCTTATAGCTCTCCCCCCCTCTGAAAGTGTGCTCTTACTGTGGTGTATATATAGTCATCATGTTTACCTTCTTATAGCTCTCCCCCCCCTCTGAAAGTGTGCTCTTACTGTGGTGTATATATAGTCATCATGTTTACCTTCTTATAGCTCTCCCCCCCCTCTGAAAGTGTGCTTACTGTGGTGTATATATAGTCATCATGTTTACCTTCTTATAGCTCTCCCCCCCCCCTCTGAAAGTGTGCTCTTACTGTGGTGTATATATAGTCATCATGTTTACCTTCATATAGCTCTCCCCCCCCTCCTCTGAAAGTGTGCTCTTACTGTGGTATATATATAGTCATCATGTTTACCTTCATATAGCTCTCCCCCCCTCCTCTGAAAGTGTGCTCTTACTGTGGTGTATATATAGTCATCATGTTTACCTTCTTATAGCTCTCCCGTCCCCCTCTGAAAGTGTGCTCTTACTGTGGTGTATATATAGTCATCCTGTTTGCCTTCTTATAGCTCTCCCCCCCCCCCCCCTCTGAAAGTGTGCTCTTACTGTGGTGTATATATAGTCATCATGTTTACCTTCTTATAGCTCTCTCCCCCCCTCTGAAAGTGTGTTCTTACTGTGGTGTATATATAGTCATCATGTTTACCTTCTTATAGCTCTCTCGTCCCCCTCTGAAAGTGTGCTCTTACTGTGGTGTATATATAGTCATCATGTTTGCGTTCTTATAGCTCTCCCCCCCCTCTGAAAGTGTGCTCTTACTGTGGTGTATATATAGTCATCATGTTTACCTTCTTATAGCTCTCTCCCCCCCTCTGAAAGTGTGTTCTTACTGTGGTGTATATATTGTCATCATGTTTACCTTCTTATAGCTCTCCCGTCCCCCTCTGAAAGTGTGCTCTTACTGTGGTGTATATATAGTCATCATGTTTACCTTCTTATAGCTCTCTCCTCCCCCCCTCCTCTGAAAGTGTGCTCTTACTGTGGTGTATATATAGTCATCATGTTTGCCTTCTTATAGCTCTCTCCCCCCCTCTGAAAGTGTGCTCTTACTGTGGTGTATATATAGTCATCATGTTTACCTTCTTATAGCTCTCTCCTCCCCCCCCCCCTCTGAAAGTGTGCTCTTACTGTGGTGTATATATAGTCATCATGTTTGCCTTCTTATAGCTCTCTCCCCACCCCCTCTGAAAGTGTGCTCTTTCTGTGGTGTATATATAGTCATCATGTTTACCTTCTTATAGCTCTCTCCCCCCCCCTCTGAAAGTGTGCTCTTACTGTGGTGTATATATAGTCATCATGTTTGCCTTCTTATAGCTCTCCCGTCCCCCTCTGAAAGTGTGCTCTTACTGCGGTGTATATATAGTCATCATGTTTACCTTCTTATAGCTCTCTCCCCCCCTCTGAAAGTGTGCTCTT
This sequence comes from Rhinatrema bivittatum, assembly GCF_901001135.1. Lineage (NCBI taxonomy): Eukaryota > Metazoa > Chordata > Amphibia > Gymnophiona > Rhinatrematidae > Rhinatrema > Rhinatrema bivittatum. Next base: position 226,653,526 of record NC_042622.1, read on the forward strand.
ACTGTGGTGTATATATAGTCATCATGTTTACCTTCTTATAGCTCTCTCTCCCCCCCCCCCCCTCTGAAAGTGTGCTCTTACTGTGGTGTATATATAGTCATCATGTTTGCCTTCTTATAGCTCTCTCCCCCCCCTCTGAAAGTGTGCTCTTTCTGTGGTGTATATATAGTCATCATGTTTACCTTCTTATAGCTCTCTCCCCCCCCTCTGAAAGTTTGCTCTTACTGCGGTGTATATATAGTCATCATGTTTGCTATCTTATAGCTCTCTTCCCCCCCCCCCCCCCCCCCGCGACCCAGAAATTAACTCCAGGGAGGACAACTCAGAACTAATGTCAGGAAGTATTTCTTCACGGAGAAGGTGGTGGATGCCTGGAATGCCCTTCCGGAGGAGGTGGTGAAGAGAAAAACAGTGAAAGATTTAAAAAGGGCACGCGATAAATACTGTGTATCCCTAAAGGCTAGAGTATGGAAATGAGGAAAAGGGTGCATGGGGGTAACTTGCTAGTATGGCGGTTATCACCCTTAACCAATAAACCTTCATACTGTTGATGCAACTCCAATATTGTTCTCTGTTTTAACGGCAGGAGGAAAAGGGGAATTAGATTCAGACAGCTACCAACACTAAGGCCGATACAGTACAGTACGCTCTGGTGGAGCGCACTATTAACCTGAGATTGGACGCGCGTTTTCGATTCGCTAGCGTTCCCCCTTATTCAGTAAGGCGTTGAAAATGCGCGTCCATCCCCCCCGAACCTAATAGGCCATCAACATGCATTTGCATGTTGTGGGTGCTATTAGGTATTCCCGCGCAATTCAGAAAGTAAAACGTGCAGCCAAGCCGCACATTTTACTTTCAGAAATTAGCGCCTATCCAAAGGTAGGTGCTAATTTCTCCGGGAACCGGAGAAATTAGCGATATTAAGTCGGAGGTCCCGAAAGTTACAAAAAGTTAAAAAAAGAAAATTCGAAGTCGGCCCGCGGCTTGAAAACCGGACGCTCAATTTTGCCGGCGTCCGGTTTCCAAACTCGTGGCTATCAGCGGGTTTGAGAACCGACGCCGGCAAAATTGAGCATCGGCTGTCAAACCCGCTGACAGCCACCGCTCCTGTCCAAAAAGAGGCGCTAGGGACGCGCTAGTGTCCCTAGCGCCTCCTTTTACCTCTTTTTACCGCCGACCCTAATTTGAATACTGAATCGCGCGCAGAGGAGAGTGGGCGTTCACCCGCTCTCCCGCGGACTTTACTGTATCAGCCCGAAAGGCTGTAAATGTTAAGGTCTGGGGAAACAAATAAGATTTGGGGTAACTTGTTGATGTGGCTGTTACTACTCTTACCCAATAAGCCTGATACCTTTGGTGCTACCATAAGCTTGCAGGGCAGAGTGGTCCTTTTTTGTCCTCATTTCTGTTTCTATTTGTGTCCACAATGGGGAAAACTCAGAAGTGAGTCAGTTTGTCCTTCATATGGTAACTATTTCAGTAATTATAGCCTTTGTACAAGATGCTGCTTACTCATGTTCTGCTTGTGTGTTCTAAACATGACAGTCAGGTGGGAATTTTGGCTTGGCTGAATATTAGGACATCTTGAGTTTTGATCCCAAATATTCCCTTTGTGCCTCAGCATCTCCGCCTGTTCTGTGACAGCGAGAAAGTGCCCCGGTTTGTTCTGGCTGAAGTCCACTTTCTTTTCATCTTTTCAGGAGTGATATTTCCCTACCACCCTCGCCTCGGTCGCTACAGTCTTAATTTCTACGAGGCTGAGAAGGCCTGCCTGGAGCAGGACGGGATCCTGGCCTCCTACGACCAGCTGCACGAGGCCTGGCTGCAGGGCATGGACTGGTGCAATGCTGGGTGGCTGGACGATGGCTCGGTGCAGTACCCCATCTCCAAGCCCCGGGAAGAGTGTGGCAAGAGGGAGACCGCCGTCGGCGTCAGGAACTACGGCTACCGCCACAAGGACGATGAGCGCTATGATGCTTTCTGCTTCACATCCAACCTTAATGGTACTCCCAGGACCTCCATATAACCAAATCTCTCTCCCTCCCCCCCCCCCCATTTCTGTCATATCCTGGGTCCCCAGCTGGCGACCACTTCCCTATCATATCCCAGGTGCCAATTGAGAGCCACTTACTGTTTGCACTTGAAGGAGAGGAAGCAAGCAAAAAAATTACGACATTTATTATTTTTACATCAAGGTATACGATGCACTATAAGATAATTGATATGGTTACCATAGAGCTTACAGCCATAGATTAAATACAGGCAGGTTAAATGACCACAACTTGATGTATTAAAGGTTTAAGAACATAAGAACATGCCATTCTGGTCAGACCAAGGGTCTATCAAGCCCAGCATCCTGTTTCCAACAGTGGCCAATCCAAGTCACAAGTATCCAAACATTAAATAGATCACAAGCTACTATTCCTTATTAATTAATAGCATTTTATGGATTTTTCCTCTAGGAACTTTAACTTCATAGAGTGCCCCCTAACTTCATAGAGTGCCCCCTAGTCCTTCTATTATCTGAAAGAGTAAATAACTGATTTACATTAACTTGTTCAAGTCCTTTCATGATTTTGTAGACCTCTATCATATCCCCCCCTCAGTCCTCTCTTCTCCAAACTGAACAGCCCTAACCTCTGTAGCCTTTCCTCATAGGGCAGCCATTCCATGCCCCTTATCATTTTGGTCGCTCTTCTCTGTACTTTCTCCAGTGCAACTATATCCTTTTTGAGATGCGGTGACCAGAATTGTACACAGTATTCAAGGTGCGGTCTCACCATGGAGCGATACAGAGGCATTATGACATCTGCTGTTTTATCTGCCATTCCCTTCCTAGAAATTCCTAATATTCTATTTGCTTTTTTGACTGCCACAGCACACTGAGCCGACGATTTCAATGTATTATCCACTATGACTCCTAGATCTCTTTCCTGGGTGGCAACTCTTAAGATAGAACCTAAAATTGTGTAACTACAGCAAGGGTTATTTTTCCCTATATGCATCACCTTGCACTTGTCCACGTTAAATTTCATCTGCCATTTGGAAGCCGTACCCGTAATGGAGAAGGTTTTCATGGGTAATGATTCAGATGGACTGAATCAAATCACGGTGAACCTAGAAGATGTGGTAGGCCTGATTGACAAACTGAAGAGTAGTAAATCACCTGGACCGGATGGTATACACCCCAGAGTTCTGAAGGAACTAAAAAATGAAATTTCAGACCTATTAGTAAAAATTTGTAACTTATCATTAAAATCATCCATTGTACCTGAAGACTGGAGGATAGCAAATGTAACCCCAATATTTAAAAAGGGCTCCAGGGGCGATCCGGGAAACTACAGACCGGTTAGCCTGACTTCAGTGCCAGGAAAAATAGTGGAAAGTGTTCTAAACATCAAAATCACAGAACATATAGAAAGACATGGTTTAATGGAACAAAGTCAGCATGGCTTTACCCAGGGCAAGTCTTGCCTCACAAATCTGCTTCACTTTTTTGAAGGAGTTAATAAACATGTGGATAAAGGTGAACCGGTAGATATAGTATACTTGGATTTTCAGAAGGCGTTTGACAAAGTTCCTCATGAGAGGCTTCTAGGAAAAGTAAAAAGTCATGGGATAGGTGGCGATGTCCTTTCGTGGATTGCAAACTGGCTAAAAGACAGGAAACAGAGAGTAGGATTAAATGGGCAATTTTCTCAGTGGAAGGGAGTGGACAGTGGAGTGCCTCAGGGATCTGTATTGGGACCCTTACTGTTCAATATATTTATAAATGATCTGGAAAGAAATACGACGAGTGAGATAATCAAATTTGCAGATGACACAAAATTGTGCAGAGTAGTTAAATCACAAGCAGATTGTGATAAATTGCAGGAAGACCTTGTGAGACTGGAAAATTGGGCATCCAAATGGCAGATGAAATTTAATGTGGAAAAGTGCAAGGTGATGCATATAGGGAAAAATAACCCATGCTATAATTACACGATGTTGGGTTCCATATTAGGTGCTACAACCCAAGAAAGAGATCTAGGTGTCATAGTGGATAACACATTGAAATCGTCGGTTCAGTGTGCTGCGGCAGTCAAAAAAGCAAACAGAATGTTGGGAATTATTAGAAAAGGAATGATGAATAAAACGGAAAATGTCATAATGCCTCTGTATCGCTCCATGGTGAGACCGCACCTTGAATACTGTGTACAATTCTGGTCGCCGCATCTCAAAAAAGATATAATTGCGATGGAGAAGGTACAGAGAAGGGCTACCAAAATGATAAGGGGAATGGAACAACTCCCCTATGAGGAAAGACTAAAGAGATTAGGACTTTTCAGCTTGGAGAAGAGACGACTGAGGGGGGATATGATAGAGGTGTTTAAAATCATGAGAGGTCTAGAACGGGTAGATGTGAATCGGTTATTTACTCTTTCAGATAGTAGAAGGACTAGGGGACACTCCATGAAGTTAGCATGGGGCACATTTAAAACTAATCGGAGAAAGTTCTTTTTTACTCAACGCACAATTAAACTCTGGAATTTGTTGCCAGAGAATGTGGTTCGTGCAGGTAGTATAGCTGTGTTTAAAAAAGGATTGGATAAGTTCTTGGAGGAGAAGTCCATTACCTGCTATTAGGTTCACTTAGAGAATAGCCACTGCCATTAGCAATGGTTACATGGAATAGACTTAGTTTTTGGGTACTTGCCAGGTTCTTATGGCCTGGATTGGCCACTGTTGGAAACAGGATGCTGGGCTTGATGGACCCTTGGTCTGACCCAGTATGGCATTTTCTTATGTTCTTATGTTCTTAAACTTCCAGTCCCATTTTGTGTTTATGAGAAAAACGCTTAGTACATCTCACTATGGGGATCAAACTGGCATCTCCAGATATGCAGTCCTGTGCCCTCAGCACATTGCCCACAGTCCCCAATTACAGCTTGTACTTTCCAGTCAGAACTGCAGAATTTGTGTCGGTGTTGAAAGATTGAAGAAAGACGAGCGTATCGATTTTTATTGATCCCTGGTTTCTTGCTGTCATGAACCACTGAGTGTGGGTCTGATCATAGCACACCGCCTCTGACACTACTGCTCCTGTCTTTATAGTCAGGCAGCCAGTTCAGTCTCCCACTTCTGTCTCACTGATTCCTGGTGCTGGGGCCATGACCTAACTCGTATCACCCGGGGGGGGGGGGGGGGGGCAGAGAGAAAGAGAGTACTGCATTTCCACGCACATGACCTGAATCTGGGAATTTCTAAAAGGAAAGAGGCAGCAGGGCAGAGTTGGTGCACGGGTGCCCAGCTGCCCTAGGCGGTGACATCATCATGATGTCATTCTCTCTCACCCGACCCCCTGGTGCAACACATACCTCCTCCGTTCACGTCCGCCGTCTCTCCCGTCGCCGCGCATGCCTCTCCAGCCTCCTTACGTTTAAAAAATACCACCCTTCCACCGGACTATGGCACCCCGCCCACATCCGGTGCCCTAATGGGTCTCATCGGCCCTGCAGCAAGGACACTTGGAGGGCCATATTCAGCGCCACTTAGCTCCAGAGACCTGTGCTAAAGTTAGCCAGGTAAAATTGACTTCATTTTAAAAAGCCAGGTATATTCAGCAGCACAGCCTCACTGCTGAGTAGCTCGGCTAAGGTAGCCAGATATCAGGTCAATACAGTAACGTGCGGCCGCGGTTACCCTGCTCCTAACCCGCTTTCTACCCACTTTTCGGCCGCGTTAGTCCAACCCACAATACACTATCCCCTTTAACCCATCCTTACCGCCTCTTTAAATCCCCGGGTGACCCCTTCCTCCCGCGGCATGTATATTAGATGTAAACGATCGAATTAGCTATTCCCTCCCATACAGTAACGCGCGCACCGACTATCGCTTTTTTACCCTGCCGTTTTGCCGCGCGTTTAACCTGCTAACTTACCACCTACCCTTACCCCTGCGTTAAAGGTAGGGGTAGGCGGCAAACTTACCCCCAGCCCCCGCTCACCTGCCCTGGCCGCGTCCATGGGTGCTGGTCTCCGGGGCAGCCCCAGTCCTCTCCCCTCCTCCCGAAGCAACGAAAGCGGGAAAAAGCGGAAAAAAAAAAGCAAAAAAGCGAAAAAAAAAAGTAGCAAGAGAGAGAGGGGAGAGAGGATGGGCAATCCTACGCTCGGGATTGCCAGTCCTCTCTCCCCTCCTCCCGAAGCAAGGCGCGAAAAGCAGCCTTGCTTCGGGAGGAGGGGAGAGAGGACTGGCAGCGTAAAGCGACGAAGCGACTTACTTTTTTTGCAGCCCCCCTCCGGAGACGGACATCGGCGAGGACGACTGCGGCTCCCCTGCCTCCAGCTGCCCGCGAAGATGGACGCCTGCACGGGCGAAAGCAGCCCCTGTGCGAGCAATTGGGCCGCTCAAGGCGTGACGTCACGATGTTTGGTGTCACGGCGCCTTGCTTCGGGAGGAGGGGAGAGAGGACTGGCAATCCCGAGCGTAGGAGAACCGTCCACTTCCTGGTACCTGTCATTTGAAATGACATTTGAAATGACAGATACCAGCTTGTCCGTGAAGCATTAGGCCAGCGCACCCAGGATACTGTATAGCGCTCTATACAGTAAAATGGGTTGCGCGGGCCTAAAGCTTCACGGACGCTTCTTGGACACAGCTTGCATTTGCAAGCTATTTACATACAGGATCGAGCGGTAGGTGAGCTGCACTGTGCGTGCGGCAACCGCGGGTGCGCCCGGCACTAACGCAGCTCTTCCTACTGCTCCTTACTGTATCGGCCCGTATGTTTGTCCGGCTAACTAACTCATAGGATCACTTATCAAAATGCGTTATGGTGTTAACACATGCGATAACATATTAATGCCATTAACGCATGCAAAACGTATAGTAGCACATGGCAAAAATGCAAATTTTTGAGGGAGCGGGATTGGGGGAAGAGTTTGGGCAGGTTTTCGTAAAATTAGAGGCCATATTGTGCCATGCAATAGCATAAACAGAAATAATTACAGCTTTTTCCCTGGAGAGAGAGAGAGAGAGAGAGCGCCTCTGAGGAGGGCCTCACTGTGTGCACCCATTATATCTCTATAGGAGGGTTACCTGATAGGTCAAGGTGAAGTGTTAGTGGTGGTTTAGGTGACAGTTTCCCATGTAGAGTGAGAGGTACGAACAGCACAGTACACCTTGGTGAAGATTTGACGTCATTTGGAGTGAAGAAAGTCTCAAAAACTTGAAAATTTGTACTTAAGAACATAAGAAATTGCCATGCTGGGTCAGACCAAGGGTCCATCAAGCCCAGCATCCTGTTTCCAACAATGGCCAATCCAGGCCACAAGAATCTGGCAATTACCGAAACACTAAGAAGATCCCATGCTACTGATGCAATTAATAGCAGTGGCTACTCCCTAAGTAAACTTGATTAATAGCCATTAATGGACTTCTCCTCCAAGAACTTATCCAAACCTTTTTTGAACCCAGCTACACTAACTGCACTAACCACATCCTCTGGCAACAAATTCCAGAGCTTTATTGTGCGTTGAGTGAAAAAGAATTTTCTCAGATTAGTCTTAAATGTGCTACTTGCTAACTTCATGGAATGCCCCCTAGTCCTTCTATTATCCGAAAGTGAAAATAACCGAGTCACATCTACTCGTTCAAGACCTCTCATGATCTTAAACACCTCTATCATATCCCCCCTCAGCCGTCTCTTCTCCAAGCTGAACAGCCCTAATCTCTTCAGCCTATCCTCATAGGGAAGCTGTTCCATCCCCTTTATCATTTTGGTTGCCCTTCTCTGTACCTTCTCCATCGCAACTATATCTTTTTTGAGATGCGGCGACCAGAATTGTACACAGTATTCAAGGTGTGGTCTCACCATGGAGTGATACAGAGGCATTATGACATTTTCCGTTCTATTAACCATTCCCTTCCTAATAATTCCTAACATTCTATTTGCTTTTTTGACTGCTGTAGCACACTGAGCCGACGATTTTAAAGTATTATCCACTATGATGCCTAGATCATTTTCCTGGATGGTAGCTTCTAATATGGAACCTAACATCGTGTAACTACAGCAAAGGTTATTTTTCCCTATATGCAACACCTTGCACTTGTCCACATTAAATTTCATCTGCCATTTGGATGCCCAATCTTCAAGTCTTGCAAGGTCCTCCTGCAATGTCTGCTTGTGATTTAACTACTCTAAATAATTTTGTATCATCTGCAAATTTGATAACTTCACTTGTCGTATTCCTTTCCAGATCATTTATATATATATTGAAAAGCACCGGTCCAAGTACAGATCCCTGAGGCACTCCACTGTTTACCCTTTTCCACTGAGAAAATTGACCATTTAATCCTACTCTCTGTTTCCTGTCTTTTAACCAGATTGTAATCCACGAAAGGACATCGCCTCCTATCCCATGACTTTTTAGTTTACGTAGAAGCCTCTCATGAGGGACTTTGTCAAACGCCTTCTGAAAATCCAAATACAATACATCTACCGGTTCACCTTTATCCACATGTTTATTAACCCCTTCAAAAAAATGAAGCAGATTTGTTAGGCAAGACTTCCCTTGGGTAAATCCGTGTTGACTATATTCCATTAAATCATGTCTTTCTATATGCTTTACAATTTTGTTCTTGAGAATAGTTTCCACTATTTTTCCCGGCACTGAAGTCAGGCTCACTGGTCTATAGTTACCTGGATCGCCCCTGGAGCCTTTTTTAAATATTGGGGTTACATTGGCCACCCTCCAGTCTTCAGGTACAATGGATGATTTTAATGATAGGTTACAAATTTTAACTAAATTTTAAAAAAGTTGCTGATCAGACATGCCCTCTTATCTCCAAAACCATCAACTCTAACAAAGAAAAGAAAAAGCCATGGTATTCCCCTGAACTTAGACATTTAAAGCGGGAACTTAGAAACAAAGAACTCATCTGGAGAAAAAACCCGACTTTAGAAAACAACTCAGCCTTCAAAACCATCATGCACCAATACAGGATCTCCATCCTACAGAAAAAAAAAGATTTCCACTCTAGAAAAATCCACCACTTCATCTATGATCCAAAAGCTCTTTTCTCCCTGGTCTCATCCCTCATTAAACCACCCACATTCATCATCCCAGATGAAAAATCTGCAAGCAAAGCCGAAGAACTTGCTATCTTCTTCAAGGAGAAAATATCCAACCTACCTAAACCTCTCCTGGATCTGAAAAAAACTTCCCCCCAACCTCCTCTCTCAACTTCCAATCCTCTTCAGACTTCAAGCCTCGAAGCCTTCGAGCCAGCATCCACTATAGAGATTGAAAACATTCTAAAAAAAATTAAACCTGCATCCCACCCGCTTGACTCAATTCCTGCTAATATGCTCATTGCTGGTGCCAAAGCTATTGCGAAGCCCATTGCTCAAATCATCAATGCCTCCCTTACGCAGGGCTTAGTGCCAACCCCACTCAAACTCGCTATACTAAAACCCCTTCTAAAAAAGCCTAACCTCTCTCCGGAAATTCCAGCCAACTTTCGACCAATAGCCAATCTCCCATTTATAGCTAAAATCCTAGAAAGATTAGTCAACCATCAACTCTGCGATTTCCTGGACGATAACAACATTCTCGCCACAACTCAATTTGGATTCCGCAAATCCCGAAGCACTGAATCCCTTCTCATTTCTCTAACCGACAATATTCTATTAAACCTAGAGAAAAAACACCCTTGCTTATTGATCCTCCTTGATCTCTCAGCGGCTTTTGATACTGTAAACCACAAGATCCTCTTAGACAGACTAACAGAGATAGGTATCAAAAACACAGCACTCAACTGGTTTAAATCCTTCCTACAAGACAGGTCCTATAAAGTTAAGATAAACAACTATGTATCTCAACCGATCAGTTCTAACCTTGGCGTCCCTCAAGGATCCTCTTTATCCCCGACCTTATTCAACATTTACCTGCTCCCACTCTGCAACCTACTTTCTAAGCTAAATCTAATCCACTACCTTTATGCGGACGATGTCCAAATACTTATTCCTATCACCAAATCCTTGCAAGAAACTCTTCACTTTTGGAATTCATGCTTCCTCTCCATATCCAATCTCCTTGCTGATCTCTGTCTAGTTCTGAATACCAACAAAACAGAATACCTCCTAATCACCCAAGAAGGCAACTATCAACTCTCCAACACTTATCCTTCGGCACCACTTCCTCTATCTACCCAGGTCAGAAACCTAGGAGTCACTATGGATAACCTACTGAATTACAAAAGTTTCATCAGTAACACAGTGAAAGAATGCTTCTTCAAACTCCAGGTTCTAAAAAGACTCAGACCTTTATTGTACCCCCAGGATTTCAGATCAGTTCTGCAAGCAATCATATTTTCTAAAATTGATTACTGCAACTCCCTTTTACTTGGTCTCCCAGATATCTCGCTAAAACCGCTACAAATGCTCCAAAATGCCACTGCCAGGATCTTAACTAAAGCAAAAAAAAGGGACCACATAACACCAATATTAAAAAATCTACATTGGCTCCCTATAAAATACAGAATCACCTACAAAACCCTTTCATCCATCCATAAATCCATTTACAAAGCCTCATACCTAGACCTCAGGATCCCATTCCAGTTACATACTTCCTCCCGTCCACTGAGAACGGCGCAAAAAGGTTCTCTGAAAACCCCTCCACTCAAAATTTCGTCAAACAAAAGAGCCTTCTCCACTGCAGGTCCGATCCACTGGAACTCTCTACCATCGGATCTCAGGCTTGAACAATGCCCCCTCACTTTTAAAAAAAGACTTAAAACTTGGCTGTTCTCTCAAGCCTACGATTGAGTTCTATTCTCAAATCGCTCCTCCAGGTCTATGCCATATAATACCTCTTGCTCGACATCTAAACAATTAATTTTCCAATCCCTCCTATCTATTTTGCAGATACCTTATTCATAATTGATTTTAATCGCCTGTATATAACATTTCTATTACTACTGTTGTTTTTAATGTTATTTGTTATTAGTATTTATTCAATTTTCTCCAAGTTCATGTTCCTGTTCCATGTAAGACACACATGTTAAGTCACCCCAATGTTATATGTAAACCGAAATGATTAGCAACATTGTTGCTAGAACTTCGGTATATAAAAAATGTTAAATAAAATAAATAAATAAATAAATAACTAATAGATCAGAAATTTCATTTTTGAGTTCCTACAGAACCCTAGGATGCATACCATCCGGTCCAGGTGATTTGCTACTCTTTAGTTTGTCAATCTGGCCTACTACATCTTCCAGGTTCACAGTGATTTCGTTCAGTTCGTCTGACTCATCATCCCTGAAAACCATCTCCGGAACTGGTATCTCCCCAAAATCCTCATTTGTAAACACGGAGGCAAAGAATTCATTTAGTCTTTCTGCAATGGCCTTATCTTCCCTAAGAGCCCCTTTAACCCCTCTGTCATCTAATGGTCCAACCGACTCCCTCACAGGTTTCTTGCTTTGGATATATTTTAAAAAGTTTTTATTATGAGTTTTTGCCTCTATGGCCAATTTCATTTCAAATTCTCTCTTCGCCTGTCTTATCAATGTTTTACACTTCGCTTGACAATGCTATGTTCTCTCACCCTAGCTCGATGCTACCCTGTTATAGAGTCCATGTGTTATTAACTTTTTTTGATGAGTGATGGGGTCAGCTGGATAGTGGCTGAATATGGCTCCAAGGGTCAACGATCCTTTTACCAAGTGCCAGTGATTACTGGTAAGTGGGTCTTCCATCTGTGAAAATAAAATCTGAGTTAACTTTAATTTGCATCAGTAGAGCTTTAAGCACCTGGAATGGATGGAAAGATTAAGCAGAGAGTAAGAAAGCAGAGGCCACTGCCACAAAGAATACAATTGCTCTTCTTTGCCTGCTAGATCTCTGTCAGTTTTAGTGTGGTGCCATGTTTTAAAGCTGCTCAGAAGAGAAAACTTTTCTTTTAAAGGACCATGAATTATTTTCAATGTCATTTCCTTAGTATTTGAGGTTCCACCGATACCATGAACACGACAGCCACAGGAGATTCTGCTTTTGCTCAGGCGGTTGTTTACTTGTGTGCTTCGACTGGAGTCCTGGCAAGAAAACATCTTGTCCCAGTGCAAGAGCCTGGCAGTGGGTTGCGAGGTGGCTCTGATGCGTCAGGTTGCCCTATGCCTGGGGGGGGGGGGGAAGCTGTCTGAGTCCAGGTGAAAAGGCACTGCTTAGTCGGTCCTGCTGCTTTTCAGATCTGCTGCAAAACAGGATTTGCAAAAATATGGGATGAACGTCCCTCTGACATGGAGCCAGGTGATCTGTCCTGGTACAGCGTGCGGATGTCTGTCCTATAGATAAATGGAGGAGCAGTTAGGATGATGCTTTTTTTTTTTTTTGGCTTAACTATTGTGAATGTTATTAGAAATGTGGTTTATAAAAGTGGAATGCTGCTTGAAAAGAAGGTTTCGTTATCATATAAGGCTGTGAAACGTGGGAAAGGCAAGGTGAATTTTACTCTCATGTCATTAGTACCTCCTGTCTCCTCATGTTCTTTCAGATCAAAACCTTCTTGAAATATTAAATACTTATGGCACTTTTTTTTTTGGAAGGTTTAGTGGCATTCAGTCGTTCATCAAAGGGTCTTCTTTTTTTGCTTTTAATTCCAAATGATGGGCTTTTGATATGAGAGCGTGAACAGTTTGTGTGTTTATTCATTTAAAATATTTAAAGCCATGCAGAGTTCTAGCCATCATTTCTGTCCTGTGAAAAAAGTGGGATGTTTTTACAGGCCTTCATTGGATCAGAGGAATTCTCCAAGGGTCATTTTGTCCATGAGTTGTGGGGACCGAGCTAGTCCCTTCCCTCAGACGTGGCAGCAGGGCTGGAGCCCAGGCATCCCAATAGGATGTGACAGGACACAAATTAAACTGTTCAAACCCTGCTGTTTCTGGTGCTATAGGTGACTGCCTTCCACCACTGAAAAGCTGTGGATTTTACGTTTCCAGCGGAATCTGGCATCTGCTCGGTGGAGTTTTTAATCAGGAGACTAACGGTGATCCTGAAAAGCTCGTTATTCCGTTAGCTCCCTGGAAAATCACAAGTCCTTCCGTTTGCCTCTTACTGAGGAAGATATGAAAGCGTTGAATCATTTTGGTATTTGGTTTATGCAATAAACATTCAAGCCGCAGTCATTATTATTTCCCAAGTTAAATGGTGGTGTGGGTTGTTGTTTTTTTTTTTAATTCTTATTTTAATATGAAAACAGTATTACTGTGGCAAGCGACAGCTGTATTTTGATCAGGTACTTTTTTGGCTCTTGGGCTGTGATACTTCAGGAAGGTGCTAATTGGATTCTAGCTCTGTCAACACTGCTGGGCCTCGGGAGATCGGCTGCTCCAAATAAAGGGAAAATTTGCAAACAGTTCATAAATTCAGTTCCCGCCACGTCTCTCGAGGCCTCTGAAGGAAAGGTGGTGTGGTGTGTTCACTCAAACACATGCATCATAGCTAACACCGTTCTCTGCAGGATCATCATAAGGGCCAACACAAATCTCTCTTTCTGGTCAACTACGAAGTAGTAAGGAGCTTGGATATTGTCCATTATGAGCAGCCTGTTTGTCCAGGGCTGATGTTAACCACACCGGCGCCCAGGGAAGCCAGAAACTAAGGAGTGGGCCCAGCCACTGCAGGGCACCCTGAAGCTCTTCCCTAATTCAGCTTGGCCAAGGGGGACCCCTTGTGGCACTGGAGCCCCATCATCACCATCATCTAAAACCAACCCTGGCTTGCCCCTCCTACTATCGTTAATGCATGCATTTCTCTGTAATGAAAGGTTGTGGCGAGTGGCATTGATTACGCATTCCTTTGGAAGTTCTTCCAAGTCTGGGGAGATACATTTTATTTATGTATTTAGTTATAAGCATTTCATATGCCACCTTTTCTTAAAGGTAGGCACAAGGCATATTACATGAAGCAGATGAATTTTTAATAAATAGGGAGTGGGTGTGGGGTTTCCTGAATTTCAGCTTCTGGTTTCAAAGGATTCCAGGAGTTTTCTCTCTTCTCTGTAGACATCGAGCAGCTGGGGGTGATCTGTGATTGCCCTAGTTTAGCTCTGTCCAAACCTGGCTTGTCTTTTTGCCCAGTCCCTAATGGCAGCGGCAAATCCGAATGCCAGATTACAAAATGAGGCTTTACTGAATTGGATTTATTCAAACAGTCTTTATTACCCAGACTTTTAGAGAGACCAATGGATTCCATCGACTTAGCACTCGACTCTTGGAATACCACTATGCTCCATACTTTAGACAGAATTGTCCCAAAGAAAACTATTACTGTTAGGAGGAATAAGTCAGCACCATGGCATACATCTTCTCTTCACCTCTTGAAACAGTTGCACTGCCTAGAAAGTAAGTGGTGAAAAGTATCCTACCGAAAACTCACTGCCTATAGGGCTATGGTTAATCTCACAAAAAAAACGATACTATTCCCGACGTAGACAAGAGGCTGGTAATTGCACCTCTCTCCTCATTAATATTGTAAAATCTTTGACATCAAACTCTTCTGCTTCACTTATTGATACTGATATTTGTGTCAAGATGCAACAAACTTGCTGACTTCTTCCATAAAAAGACAGCAAATATTCCATGCACATTTGACTCATCAGTCCTCCTTTATCCTCTTCAGCTGATGTTCAGTCAGATAATACCTGCGATGCCTTTAATTTAACATCAAAACCTGAAATTGTATCAACCTTAAGCAAGTTAAGCTCAACAACCTGCCTTCTTAATTCTTGCCCCACGTTCATTTTGAAAGGGGTAAAAGATGAAGTTACCCCAGTAATTGGCAACATTGTAAACCTTTCTTTAAGAACTGGTTCGCTGCCTAAGACCTTAAAACAAGCTTTGGTCAAACCTTTACTTAAAAAGGTGACTGCAGACCCTAACGTTTTGGCTAACTACAGGCCAAGTTCATCCTTCCCTTTTAGTTAAAGCCATTGAAACAATTGTCTTAACCCAATTTACAGATTATGTGGAAGAAAATGCATTATTATTCATCCATTCAAATTTGGGTTCCCTAAAGCCGAACTTTGCTTCCATCTCACCTAGATACTATCGTGTGTGGCTTTGATAATGGTGCTCAATATGTGCTAGGGTTTTTGGATGCTTCGGCAGCCTTTAACACATTGGACCATAAGATACTCTCATCACTTGGTATTTCAGGTACAGTGCGTAAATGGTTCACCTCTTTCCTTTCAAACTGAACACAACAGATCCCATTAGGAAATATTTCTTCTGCATGGCCACTGGAGTCCCACAAGGATCAGCGCTCTCGGCCATGTTTTTCAGCATATTCCTAGCTCCTGTCTGTAAACGTTTCTCCTGTCTTGGTATGACTTATTGTATTTATGCCAATAATTTCCAACTTTTTGTCCAGTATTCTTCCTCTTGTGGTCACGCTGTGAAACTTGTAAATCTGTGTTTGCAATGCACTTATCAATGGCTTTCTCCTAACAAACTAATGTTGAACATATCAAAAACTGAAGTTGTTATACTGAGTGAATTTTCTACACATGATGCTCCTCCAGCCTTGTCGTTCAAAGCCCATATCATTCCAATCAGTCCTTGTGCCAGAAATTTAGGGGAACTTTTTGACCGGGAGCTCTCGTTCTCTGAACACATAAAAGCCATCGTAAAATCTTCTCTCTTTAAATTAAGCCTGATTAGATGTTTATGCCCCTTTTTAGAATATGACTTCTCATAGCATCACTCAGTCTTTAGTAATAAGTAGTACTGATTATCGTAACTCGAATATAGGCCTCCCTCAAATCAGTCTGCAACCCCCTTCAATTGGTTCAAAATGCTGCCGCTCGCGTAATTACAAATGTTTCACTGTGTGAACATATTTCTCCAATCTTGATGTCACTTCATTGGTACCTATAAAATTGCAGATCAAATATAAGATTCTGAATTTGAATCATAAGGTGGTATGTTGAAGCTAAATGCTGGACTAGCTGCATTTTAAGGATTTACCGACCTGTACGTTCCCTCAGATCGGAGGGCAAATATTTACTTGAAATACCTTCTATAAAAATGGAAAAGGCTTGAGCTAACAAGGGACAGAGCCTTTTCGCTAGTGGCGCCTTCACTGTGGAACTCTTTGTCAGACTGTATTAGGTTCATTTGCAACACCAATCTGTTTAAAAAGACAGACAATAAAGATCTGTTTAAAAAGGCATACACCATAGAAGGCTGAGGCCAGTCTGAACTGAACAGTATTCCACTTGATTTTCAAAGTTCAAGAATGGCACTTTGATTGTACATTTACTTTTTTGTCTTTGTATTTTATTTATGCTTTGTTTTATTGTGAATGTTCTTAGATAAACCGCCTTGTAATGGTCCCCTGTGAAAGTCACTCAGCAGTGCATGGTTCGGAGAAATGTATCCATGAAGGATACTAATGAAACAGGAGAGTTAGGGCATCCCAACAAAGAGGTTCCATTAAAAGCAAACATAGTCCATGTGCCTATATGTAAAAAATCACTGAAGCTAATGATTTCTGAATTATCCCTAACAACTGAAAAGCAGGTTGTTAATACAAACAAAAAACACACTTTGAAATGTCTGTATGCCAATGCCAGAAGTCTAAGAAGTAAGATGGGAGAGTTAGAGTGTATAGCAGCAAATGATGAGATTGACATAATTGGCATCACAGAGACTTGGTGGAAGGAGAATAACCAATGGGACAGTTCTATATCAGGGTACAAATTGTATCACAATGATAGGGAGGATCAACTTGGTGGGGATGTGGAAGGTATAGAGTCCAACAGGATAAAGATCATACAAGAGACTAAATGCTCAGTTGAATCTATATGGGTAGAAATCCTTTCAATTACCCCAATATTAACTGGGTAAATGTAACATCAGGACTTGCTAGAGACATAAAGTTCCTGGATGTAATAAATGACTGCTTCATGGAGCAATTGGTTCAGGAACCAACAAGAGAGGGAGCTATTTTAGATTTAATTCTTAGTGGAACACAGGATTTGGTGAGAGAGGTAACTGTGGTGAGGCCACTTGGCAACGGTGATCGTAACATGATCAAATTTAAAGTAATAACTGGAAGGGGGACAATAAATAAATCTGCAGCTCTAATACTAAACTTTCAAAAAGGAAACTTTGATAAAATGAGGAAAATAGAAAAAACCTGAAAGGTGCAGCTGCAAATGTTAAAAGTGTTCAACATTGTTTAAAAATACAATCCTAGAGGCACAGTCCATATGTATTCCACACATTAAGAAAGGTGAAAGGAAGGCAAAACGATTACCGTCATGGTTAAAAGGTGAGGTGAAAGAGGCTATTTTATCCAAAAAAATATCCTTCAAAAATTGGAAGAAGGATCCATCTGAAGAAAATAGGATAAAACATAAGCATTGCCAAGTTAAGTGTAAAACATTGATAAGACAGGCGAAGAGAGAATTTGAAATTAAGTTGGCCATAGAGCCAAAAACTCATAATAAAAACTTTTTAAAATATATCCGAAGCAAGAAACCTGTGAAGATTTGGTTGGACCATTGGATGACCAAGGGGTTAAAGGGGCTCTTAGGGAAGATAAGGCCATTGCAGAAAGACTAAATGAATTCTTTGCTTCCGTGTTTACTAAAGAGGATTTTGGGGAGATACCAATTCCTGAGATAGTTTTCAGGGGTGATGAGTCAGAAGAACTGAACAAAATCACTGTGAACCTGGAAGATGTAGTAGGCCAGATTGACAAACTAAAGAGTGGCAAATCACCTGGACCGGATGGTATGCATCCTAGGGTACTGAAGGAACTAAAAAATGAAAATTCTGATCTATTAGTTAAAATTTGTAACCTTTCATTAAAATCATCCATTGTACCTGAAGACTGGAGGGTGGCCAATGTAACCGCAATATTTAAAAAAGGCTCCAGGGGCGATCCGGGTAACTATAGACTAGTGAGCCTGACTTCAGTGCCAGGAAAAATAGTGGAAACTATTCTCAAGATCAAAATCGTAGAGCATATAGAAAGACATGATTTAATGGGACACAGTCAACATGGATTTACCCAAGGGAAGTCTTGCCTAACAAATCTGCTTCATTTTTTTGAAGAGGTTAATAAACATGTGGATAAAGATGAACCAGTAGATGTAGTGTATTTGGATTTTCAGAAGGCGTTTGACAAAGTCCCTCATGAGAGGCTTCTAAGAAAACTAAAAGGTCATGGGATAGGAGGCGATGTCCTTTCTTGGATTACAAACTGGTTAAAAGACAGGAAACAGAGAGTAGGATTAAATGGTCAATTTTCTCAGTGGAAAAGGGTAAAGAGTGGAGTGCCTCAGGGATCTGTACTTGGACCGGTGCTGTTCAATATATATATAAATGATCTGGAAAGGAATACGACGAGTGAGGTTATCAAATTTGCGGATGATACAAAATTATTCAGAGTAGTTAAATTACAAGCAGATTGTGATACATTACAGGAGGACCTTGCAAGACTGGAAGATTGGGCATACAAATGGCAGATGAAATTTAATGTGGACAAGTGCAAGGTGTTGCATATAGGGAAAAATAACCCTTGCTGTAGTTACACGATGTTTGGTTCCATATTAGGAGCTACCACCCAGGAAAAAGATCTAGGCATCATAGTGGATAATATTTTAAAATTGTCGGCTCAGTGTGCTGCAGCAGTCAAAAAAGCAAACAGAATGTTAGGAATTATTAGGAAAGGAATGGTTAATACAACGGAAAATGTCATAATGCCTCTATATCGCTCCATGGTGAGACCGCACCTTGAATACTGTGTACAATTCTGGTTGCCGCATCTCAAAAAAGATATAGTTGCAATGGAGAAGGTACAGAGAAGGGCAACCAAAATGATAAAGGGGATGGAACAGCTCCCCTATGTGGAAAGGCTGTTCAGCTTTGAAAAGAGACGGCTGAGGGGGGATATGATAGAGGTCTTTAAGATCATGAGAGGTCTTGAACGAGTAGATGTGAATCGGTTATTTACACTTTCGAATAATAGAAGGACTAGGGGGCATTCCATGAAGTTAGCAAGTAGCACATTTAAGACTAATCTGAGAAAATTCTTTTTCACTCAACGCACAATTAAGCTCTGGAATTTGTTTATTTATTTATTTATTTATTTATTTATTTGGAGATTTTTTTATATACCGCGGTACGTAAAGGTCTACATCACCTCGGTTTACATTAAACAATAACTTAGCACAAGGCTTTACAAGTAACAGGTTATGCAGTAAGTAAACAATAAATAGCAACAATAAATAGCAACAGGTTTTACATAAAACAGTTAATAGGAAAGTAAACAATTAACTTCAACAGAAGGTGACAACTTTATACAGCAGAACTGAATTTCAATTCAAGTTAGACATTGATCATCTATAGTATGCTTGTTCAAACAACCATGTTTTGAGGTTTTGTTTGAACGTTTTGTGGCAGGGTTCACAACGTAGGTCCAACGGCATATTGTTCCATAAGTTGATTCCAGCAATCGAGAAGGAACGTTCTCTTGTGGACACGTGTTTGATGTGTTTGAGTGGATGAGCAGCCAATTTGGCTTTGTGGATATTTCTAATTGGTCTATTAGATGTGTGGAAAATGAAATGGTCAGAAAACCATTGCATCTCTTGGTTGTGTATTGATTTATGGATGAGAGAGAGCACTTTAAAAGTTGCCAGAGGATGTGGTTAATGCAGTTAGTGTAGCTGGGTTTAAAAAAGGTTTGGATAAGTTCTTGGAGGAGAAGTCCATTAACTGCTATTAATCAAGTTTAGTTAGGGAATAGCCACTGCTATTAATTGCATCAGTAGCCTGGGATCTTCTTAGTGTTTGGCTACTTGCCAGGTTCTTGTGGCCTGGTTTGGTCTCTGTTGGAAACAGGATGCTGGGCTTGATGGACCCTTGGTCTGACCCAGCACGGCAATTTCTTATGTTCTTATGTAGATTTTTAATAAATTTAAATTCAAACTCAAGCACAGCTCACAGGGGCATTGACTATGGTATCTTTTTTTCTCCCTTGCAGGTAAAGTTTACTTCCTGAAGACCTACAGGAAGCTGAGTTTTGGTGAGGCTGCTCGAGCCTGCAACAGCAGCGGTGGGACGATGGCCAAAGTGGGCCAGCTGTACGCAGCCTGGAAGACCCAACTGCTGGACAGGTGTGAGGCAGGCTGGCTGGGGGACGGAAGCATACGTTACCCTATAGTGAACCCCAGGGCACGGTGTGGTGGGCAGGAGCCTGGAGTCCGCAGCTTGGGTTTCCCAGATAAGAAGTACAAGCTCTTTGGGGTCTACTGTTACAAGGAAGAGGTGGCAAAGAGTAACCCCCAGTGGGTCCAAGAGGGGATCAACCAGTGGAAGGCCACTCATGTGAAAGCGAACAGGCCAACACAGGCAGGTGTCAGGGACAGGCATACAGACGTGTGACAGCATCGTGGCAAGGAACTGTAACCCCAGTAACTAACCTCCGGCACCCATGCTACTACAGACCAACCTCTAACCATTTAGCAGGCTGAATGACACTTTCAAATGCTCTGCAACAGGAATGAGACATTTATGTAATGGCAGCATGGCCACCACCTCCTCCTCACGCCTGGATGAGCCTCCTCAGCGCCTGGCAGCCTTTGATATTTGCAATGAACAGCTGGAGCTTGGGCAATGATCTCATCATCATTATTAGTCTTTGAGAAAGGACATAGTACTAAGATGGGAGCAAGGAATACAGATTTCAGCCAGCCTGATCCCATTCTCTTTCAGCTACATACGATTTCAAGCATGTAAATTACAGTGAGGGATATGGATGGTTTTCTAGCTCCAAAATGTGTTTCTTTTTTTGTTGCTGCTTTAATTATTATAAATAGATTTTTGTTTTGTAAAAGTAGTGCTGTTAAAGCACAAAAAAAATTACCAGCAAAAGCAGCAGTAGTGCAAGCTGCCCTCACATGTCACTAGTAAGTCTGCAGTTTCCTTCAGAGGACGATAAGATTGGGGGTTAAGCTTCTAATGTCTCTTCATTGGAACCTCCAAGTGCCAGACCTAAAATATTTATTGAGCATAAGAGTGGGGACCCCATTCCCCTAGCTCTTAGATTGAAATTGTCAACTCATTGCCCACAGATTAGCAAAGTGCCATCAGAGGCTAAAATAGTGTGACCCTTACTAGCCAGGGTAAGAATCTAGAGATGAGCGAGACCTCTAACTCTCCCCACTTGCTAATACAGTGACAGTGTGCTCCTCATCAGGTACTGCGTGTGCCTCACAGCAACAGTCACAAGCATGCCAGGGGAAGCGAAGCTTAAGATGCCTTAGGAAAGGCCAGCACAGACTGTTTATCCAGAGATAAAGGTTATCCTTAAGCAATGCTCCCCAAATGCAAAACCAGTTTTCTGATGTGCAAAATGTTTAAGAGGAACACGATAAGATTTGGCAACAGATTTCAATGTCCACACATATTTATATTCACGGACCATAAATTTAGTTGCAAATACTATGGACATTGCTAAGAAGCTATTAAAAGGATTAATTTATGAACTGCTATAAATGGGCCGGATTTTCAAAGCTCTACGCACATAGAGTGGCTTACGTGCGCCGGGCCTATTTTCAAAAGGCCCAGCGACGCACGTAACGCATCTAAGTCCCGGGGCTTTACTACAGGGGCAGTCCGCGGGCGGGGTCGGAGGCCTCCGACACAGTGGTCATTTGCCGCTGTGCCGGGGATTGCACGCAACTTACTTCAGCCCCAGGGCTGAAGTTTTGAAACAGAAGACAAAAAAAGAAAAAGGTAGGGGGCAAAGGGCGGAGGAGGTAGGGGAAGGGAAGGTGGGGTGGGGGGTAGGGGACGGGGAAGGCAGCGCAGCTTGGTGCGCGCAAGGTGCACAATTGTGCACCCTCTTGCGCGCGCCAACCCCCGATTTTATAACATGCACGCGCATGTTATAAAATCGTGAGCCCGTGTGTGCGCACCAGGTAGCACGCGCACATGGACGCGCTTGCGCAAGTTTAAAAATCTACCCCAATATGTGTGGACAGTGAAATCTGTTGCCAAATCCTATTGTATTCCTCTTATTTTACTGGTGATGTGGCTTCCCATCTTTCCATTACGTGCCGTGCAAAATGTTTAAACCTAAACTTGTATCTTTCCAAGCCAGCCTCCTACAAGTCCCTTCCTAAATATTTCCCAGTTGTATTACGCATGCTTGCCTTGGAGAAAATGAATCTCTGCTCCTCTCTCCACAGCCCTTCCAAAGACAAGGAAAAAAATATATTTATTCTCATTTCCTGGGAAGACCAGAACTACACTGTTTGACCTGTCAATCTCTTCAGTTTTGTAGCCAAAGTTTTAAATATTGCTTTGTCAGAGATGTCAGAATAAAGTTTTATCTGAGCTGGGCAGAAGTAGGGTTGACAAAGTGCAAAGGGCCAGCGAGTCAGTTTGCTGTCACAAGTCTGAAATGGGGAATCTTTTGGCAGATGATTTAATTTCGTGCAGCTGGTAGAAGTGAAGAAAACAATCTTGTAAGGAAAGTCTTGCATGACCAGCGCAGCTGGACATTTTGTCTGTCTCCCACATTTGGTATTTTGGGGAAAAGTCTTGCACGGGTTTCCCCTCTGGACCCTGGTTGGCGTGCATCCCGAGTCTGAGCAGTAGGTGTCACTGTTGAGCAAGACTGAGACTTCCTGTCCCCCAGGGAATGGGAAGGTGGAGGACTGCCAACTCCAGTTATTTAAGCATCTTAATAGGCACCACACTTGTGCCATCCAATCTGATATTCAGTTGGAAGTTCACACATCTTGGGCTGAATGAAAAGCTCTGCACTGCTGCTTTTCTAGGAACACTGAGTACACATTGTCCATCTACAGAAGTCTCCCTGCTAGTACAAGGGAAATTGAGGTTTTTGGTTTGTGTTTATTTCTTCTCTGTCCATCTTGACCATTTGGCTGTATCAGTTGTTTTTTTTTGGGGGGGGGGGGGGAGTGAGGGATCAGGAGCAATTCCCTAGGGTTCAGTTTTGAAACAGCTACTAAGAAGCTAACTAGATATTCCCGAATCTAGCTGGTCAAAATTTAATTCTGGCCTATTATTTGTATGACTGGGGTTAAGTGGCTAAGTGGTCAGTCCACTCCTGGGAGTGTCTTTAGACCTTCCCCTTCTTTGACAAGCCAAATTTATCCATCTCGTGAATTTAGGTGGGTAAAGCTAGCCATTCCATGAAAGGGACATTTTTAAAAGCAGCAATGTAGCTGGCTGAGTCCAAAGTTAGCTAGTTCAACCCTTTGAAAATTGACTTAATGATGATTAAGCTCCGATGCAATGGCCCCCTTCACTCCCAGCCCAATGTGAAAGGGATACAGCAGGGGAAGCATGTCTGTCCCATCAAATCCACAACCCCCGCTGGAGTTAGAAGATCCATAATATTACATTTGCAGGGGAGGGAAACATCCTGATTATCAAATTTTATATATAAAATATAAATGAATTACAAAATCATCCTGTTTTGCAATGCATTGTTTTTATCTAGCATTCTGTCCATAACAAATCTCATTACAGGAGGATGTCATGAGTAAGAGCGCTGGTTTTGATCAGTGAAAAGCAAAAGCCTTGTTCTTGCATAGGGATAGCAGATTTCAGTCAGCCTTTTGATGTTGATCCACCTCAACTCACCCTTCTTCAGGTCTGCTCCCCGCCCCTGCATTTTTTACTGCAATGGAAAATATCAACAATAGTATTTATGATTTATAAAGCGTGGTCAGTGTATACAGTGTAAGGGTAAGTTCGATAGTTACAGTGCCCATTCCCCAATGACTTTACAATCTCAGGAAGAACAGAGAGGTTACCCCATCTGGGGAGTGGGGAAAATTGCCCTGGGGGAGGGGAGGGGAGGGGAGGGGAGGGGAGGGGCGGGAAATCTCCTGCTTTCAGCAATTAGCAGAGTTGCTTACCTGTAACAAGTGTTCTCCCAGGACAGCAGGATATTAGTCCTCACATATGGGTGGGTGCCATCATCAGGATGGAGCCCAATCAAGGAACACTTTTGTCAAAGTTCCTAGAACTTTGACTGGCACACTGAGCATGCCCAGCATAGCATCAACCCTGCATCCAGCAGGGGTCCCTTTTCAGTCTTATTTGTAGCAAAAAGTACGAGCGAAAAATAAAATAATAAAACATAAGCGAACCCAACTCCGTGGGGTGGCGGGCAGGTTTTGTGAGGACTAACATCCTGCTGTCCTGGGAGAACACCTGTTACAGGTAAGCAACTCTGCTTTCTCCCAGGGCAAGCAGGATGGCAGTCCTCATATATGGGTGAATAGCGAGCTACAGGATGCCCAAGTAAAGTGAACCAAAAGCACACGACGTGCAGTCACAACAACAGGGGTGGTTTTGGGTATGAGGGCAGCCTGAGTTTCACAGTGGGTCGCAGGAAGGAAGTTGGGTTATTAAACTGGAAACAAATTATGCAGGACAGACTGGCCAAAGATGGAATCTTGCCTGCCAGTCTTGTCGAGACAATAATGAGCTGTAAAGGTGTGGAGAAAGCTCCATGTGGCAGCTCTGCAGATGTCAGCAAGAGGTACAGAACAGAGGTGTGCTATTGACATTGCCAAGGCTCTTACTGAATGCGCTTTCACGCGTCCCGGTAGCGGAAGGCCAGGAGGACAGGGTCTGCTTGCCCACCGGAACTCCTAGTTTGGTTTTATTGAAGGAGACAAACAGTTGGGTGGACTTCGTATGGGTTGCAGTGCGGTCCAAATAAAAGGTGAGCACACATTTACAGTCCAAGGAATGCAGGGCCCACTCACCTGAGTGTGAGTGGAGTTTTGGAAAAAATGTGGGTAGTATTATAGATTGATTTCAGTGGAAATCAGACACTACTGACTCTGCGAGCTGATGTTAAAGCAAGTAGAAAGAGCACTTTCCAAGTGAGATGACGTAGCTCGCAGAAGTGCAGGGGCTCGAATGGAGGTCGCATGAGCCGTGCTAGTACCACTTTGAAGTCCCATGCCGGAACCGGAGGCTGCAGTGGAGGCTTCAGCTGTAGCAAGCCTCTCAGAAAGCGCCCTACAAGGGGTTGCGCCGAGATTGGGGCATCTCCTATACCTTTGTGGTAAGCAGCTATGGCGCTGATATGTAGTCGGATGAAGCTTGTAGGCCAGACGCCGAGAGGTACCAGAGGTAGTCTAGAAACCTTGTTGTGGGGCAGGAAAAGGGATCTATTTCCTTTGTCGTGCACCACAAGGAGAATCTTTTCCATTTGGAACGATAAGATTTCCTAGTAGAAGGCTTTCGTGAAGCTAAGAGGACCTGGGACACATTGTCGGAAAGGTGAAGTATCAACCTTTCAACATCCATGCTGTCAAAGACAGAGAGTGGAGGCTCGGATGACACAATAGTCCGTTGTTCTGCGTTATCAAAGTTGAATCTGTGCCCAGGCGAATTGATTGCTGGAGTGAGAGGTTGCAAAGGATAGGAAACCAAACCTGACACGACCAGTAAGGGGCTATGAGGATCATCGAGTCCCGGTCGTGTCGTAACTTCACGAGAGTCTTGCTTATGAGTGGAAGTGACGGGTAGGCATACAGAAGACCCTTTGTCCACGAGTGGGTGAAGGCATCCCTTGGTGTCTTGTGGCTACGGTGTAGAGAGTAGTTGTCCACTTTGTGGTTGTGAATTGATGCAAAGAGGTCTATGTGCGGGTGGCCCCACTGGTGGAACATTCTGTTCGCTACAGTGGGATCCAGGGACCATTCATGGGGATAGAAGGGCCAGCTGAGATTGTCCGCCATCACATTGTCCACACCTGACAGGTAGGTTACCCTCAGTAGCATGGAGTGTGAGAGCCCAGGCCCATGTCTGCGCTGCCTCCTGGCATAGCAGGTAAGAGCCTGTGCCCCCCTGCTTGTTGAGGTACCACATTGCTACCTGGTTGTCTGTTTGAATTAGGATTACCTTGTTGGATAGGCAATCCTGGAAAGCAAATAGGGCGTATCGTATTGCTCTGAGCACCAGAAAATGTATCTGGTGCTTTGATTCTGCTGTGGTCCAGGTTCCTTGGGTTTGCAGGTTGTTGACATGGGCTCCCCAACCGAGGTTGGAAGCATCTGTTGTCAATGTAATCTGAGGCTCTGGAGATTGAAAGGGTAGTCCTATCAGAAGATTGGACTCTGTATCCACCAAGCTAGTGAGAGATGAAGTCGGCTGGTGACGTGGACAATGTGGGACATGTGTTGATATGATTGGGACCACTGGGACTTTAAAATCCATTGTGTTATTCTCATGGCTAGACGAGCCATTGGGGTAACATGAACCGTGGCCGCCATATGACCTCGTAAGGTTAGTAGGTGACGAGCTGTTGCGGTTTGGCGAGTCTGTACTGCTTTGGCCAAGGTTGATAGTGTGCATGCTCAATCCCTTGGGAGGACCACTTTGGCTTGTATGGTGTGTAAATCCACTTCAATGAAGGAGAGGGTACGTGATGGAGTCAGATTTGACTAGGGATAGTTTATGAGAAACCCTAAGGATTGTAGTAGCTGTAGAGTGAGATGGAGTGAAGTACTACCTGCTTGGATGGACCTCTGATTAACCAATTGTCTAGATACAGATAGACATGGATGCTTTGTTGTCTTAGGTAAGTCGCTACTACTACCAGGCATTTTGTGAACACACAGGGTGCTGACGCTAGGCCAAACGGTAGCACTCAGTATTGGAAATGCCGGTGACAGACTAAGAATCTGAGGTATTTTCGATGCGGAGGGGTTATTGCTATATGAGTATACCCCTCCTGAAGATCTAGAGAGCAAAACCAATCTCCCTTTTGAAGGAGCGGGAGCATGGAACCCAAGCTTAGCATCCTGAACTTTTCCTTGCGTAGATGTTTATTTAGGGCACGAAGATCCAATATAGAACAAATGCTGCCTGACTTTTTTGGAATTAGAAAATATCGGGAGTAGAACCCTTTCCCATGCTCCAGTCCAATGCCTGTTCCATGGCATTGGACTGGAGGAGGGTTGAAAGTTCCTCCTCAAGAAGTAGAGAATGGTTGGCTAAACTCCACACGGGACGAGGTGGAAAGTCCGATAGTAGCGTGAGGAAGTTTAGATGATAAATTTGGGCAACCACAGAAAGGACCCATTGGTCCGTTGTGATTGTGTGGCATATGTTTGCAAAGTGGCACAAGTGGCCTCCTACAGGAAATGTTGCTGGAGGTGGGGGGTGGACTGTTGCTCTCTAGAAGGGAGTCAAAATCCTGATGCAGGACCCGTCTGCGGAGCTGGTTGGGATTTTGTAGGCCTGTGCTGACAAGGTTGACCTTTCTGATAGGGCCTGGTTGGACAAGTCTGGGACAGAGGAGGGTAATACCTATGGGTTTTATAGGTTAGCCTCCTGGGATCCCTTCTGAACTGCCTTTTGGTAGTGGACGAAAAGGCAGAGGGAACAGTAGACAGTTGGCACAATGTCTCATGATGGTCTTTGAGTTGCGCAACTGTTTCTTGGATTTTCTCTCCAAATAAGTTGGCCCCTGTGCAAGGAAGGTCTGCCAACCTGTTTTGGACTTCATGATGCAAGTCTGAAGATTTTAACCATGCCCATCGTCTGGGACTTATGCCTGCTGCTGACACTCTGGAGGCAGTCTCAAATATGTCATAGGCAGCTCTGACCTCGTGTTTTCCAGCATCAACACCCTTTTGGAGGATGGAAGTTAGTCCTTCTTGAATCTCCTCTGGCAGGGATTCAGAGAAATCTTGCACCTGCTTCCAAAGGTTTCTGGAGTACTGTGTCATGTATAGCTGGTTGGCTGCTATACATCACTAAGATAGCCAATACTAGTTCACCATACCCATTATTTTAGACGCTTCGAATAGTGTATTTAATTCTCACACAAGTAAATTTTGACCTTCATAATAGGCATCATCGTTTTTGCTTGCGCGTTTTCCAACTCTGCCTTATATTTAATCATATGGTCAATTCAGTTCATTTTTGAAAATTTTTTCTTCTATTTTTCAAGATCTTTTCTTATGCATTTAAAAATTAGCTTCATAAAAATCTTGTGCATAAATTAGCACTTATCTGAAATGTACTCGATCCACATCCTTTGCTGTCTTGCTATGATAAGCAAGAACCGATGACCCGACACTGGACCGTGTTTCGGACTGCTGGCAAGATTTGTCAGTCCTTTCTCAAGGGTTACCAATTCTGCGTCAAAAGAATTAAATTTAATCAGTCAATTATTAACTTTCAAAATAATGAGTTCATTTGTAGGACTTACAGTTATTCCATAATAACAAGCGATATTGGTGTATACCCACTGTTCGATCTTGCTCCATATTGCTATAATCACACAATGGCGACTCGGCGTTTCTTTAGCTTTTTACATCCGGCACCAAACCGGAACCCTCCTATATACTTCCACAACCCAAGTTCCGCCCCATCTTAAGTTGACGTTACGTACAGCTGCGTGCATTATATCAATGAGTACCACTCAATGCAGGCATTTAATCCATTGGGATTGACAGTGTCAAGCCTGAATATCCACTGTTGTTCTTTAAAATTCAAAATTTTGTTAATGTCTCCTCCTCTCGGGTGCATCAATACTTTATCCAAAATCCTCCATCGTAATTCTCCAAATGTATGATTATATTGCTTACAATGCACCACTAGAGGGGCTGTGATCTTTTCCGTAGTTATGCAGCTTTTGTGTTCAATGAGTCGTGTTCGAATCATCCGTTTTGTTCTTCCCACGTAGTGTAACTTACATGGGCACTCAATCAGATAAATTACATGCGTGGATTTGCAATCAGTATGCACCTGTAGTCGATGTATTCGTCCTCCTGCATCCGTCCAAGTCTCACCTTCCAACACTTGCTGACACATAGCACATCCCTTGCATGGCCAACATCCATTCACTACTGTAGAATTTTCTAGCTGTGGTTCTTGTAAAAAGGAATGTACAATATTGTCCCCTATGTTACGTCCTCGACTATATGCCACTATCGGCCGATCCATAAATACTTCTGCATGAGGTCTCAGCACTGTCCAATGCTGATGAATAGACGATGCAATTTGTGCAGCTTTATCTGAAAAAGGAATAGAACATACTAAAGGGGGCTTATTGTCTGATGGTTTATCCAACAACAGCCAGCATCGTGCCACATTTGCGGCTCTCTTCCACGCTTTTTTGATATAATAACTGGGATATCCTCTTTGCAATAACCGTTTTGCTAAAATTTCTGCTTGTACTTGAAAACGGTGCTGATCACTACATATCCTTTTTAACCTCAAAAATTGTCCGATTGGTAGGTTTTTTCGCAAGTGGTGCGGATGGAAACTCGAATAGTGAAGGAGACTATTGCTTTCACAAGGTTTTCGAAACAAAGTCGTCACAATTCTACTGCCTTCTATTTCCAAAAAAATATCTAAAAAATGAATATGAGAGTTATGGTATTCGATGGTAAACTGTAAGTTGCTATCCAGAGTATTAATCCAACTATGAAACTCCAATAACTGTTCTATGCTACCGTGCCACAAGAAAAAAATGTCATCAATATAACGGGTATAATGGGTAATATTTTGGAACTGAACCGCATTATATATATAAACATTTTCAAAATTTGCAACATATAGATTGGCTAAGCTGGGGGCCATAGTGGCCCCCATCGCAGTTCCATGTATTTGCTTGTACCAATGTTCTTGAAAAAGAAAGAAATTTTGGCATAATGCCAATTCTGTAAGTTGCATTAAAAACTCTGTAGGAATTTTTTGTGGACGTTCACGTAAATTTAGAGTATTTTCAATAATATTAAGTGCCTCGAATTGCGGTATGGAAGTATACAACGATTGTATATCCATTGTGACCAACAATGAATTTGCCACATCATCAATTTCTTCCAAAATGACTAACATATGCTTTGTATCTTTGCAATAGGATTTACTTTTCGATACAAAAGGCTGCAAAAAATAATCAACAAAAGTGGATAGCGGCTCCAAAATAGAACCAATTGTGGTAATGATGGGGCGTCCAGGTGGATTTTCACGATCTTTATGTACTTTGGGTACAAAATATATGGTTGGTGCCTTAGGATATTCAACACACAAATATCGAGCTTCTCTTGATGTTAAGGTTCCTAATGTCAGCTGGTGGTTAACCAAATTCGCAATGTGAGTTTTTAATTCATCTGTAGGGTCTGAATTCAACATTAGATACTTGGTGGGATCCTGGATATGAGATAAGACTTGTGTTATATATCTTTGCTTGTCTTGCAATACTACAGCACCACCCTTATCAGCCTTTTTTATCACAATTGAATGCGCATTCTTAAAGGATAGTAGGGCTTGAAATTCACCATAGGTAAGATTAAACTTCGGTGCTATGCTTCTTGATTCTATCTCCCCAACATCCAACAAAACTAACTCAATATATGTTTTAATTATGGGATCCACAGGACCACCAGGTAGCCAACTTGATTTCGGGTGTAATATTGAACAATCTAATACAGGAACATTTTGAGAAAAATACAATTGAAGTTGAATTTTCCGAAAAAACCGGTATAAGGCAATTCTACAATGAAAAGAATCATGCCGGTGAAACGGGATAAATGATAATCCTTTCTGCAATAAATTTAGATGTTCTGATGTTAGTTGCATGTGTGACAGATTTATGATGTTGTATTCCGATTCTGGGAACGTGTCTGAGGTCTCTGATCTAAATCTGGTGCCATAGGTTGACGTGACTGGCGAAAAAACCGCCTTTGTTGTGGTCTTGAAGACCGAAAGTTTCCTCTGCCACGCTGCTGTTGTACATTATTACTTGCCTGAGGTACTTCTTCCTCGGATCCGTTATATTGATGACATTTTTTTCTTGTGGCACGGTAGCATAGAACAGTTATTGGAGTTTCATAGTTGGATTAATACTCTGGATAGCAACTTACAGTTTACCATCGAATACCATAACTCTCATATTCATTTTTTAGATATTTTTTTGGAAATAGAAGGCAGTAGAATTGTGACGACTTTGTTTCGAAAACCTTGTGAAAGCAATAGTCTCCTTCACTATTCGAGTTTCCATCCGCACCACTTGCGAAAAAACCTACCAATCGGACAATTTTTGAGGTTAAAAAGGATATGTAGTGATCAGCACCGTTTTCAAGTACAAGCAGAAATTTTAGCAAAACGGTTATTGCAAAGAGGATATCCCAGTTATTATATCAAAAAAGCGTGGAAGAGAGCCGCAAATGTGGCACGATGCTGGCTGTTGTTGGATAAACCATCAGACAATAAGCCCCCTTTAGTATGTTCTATTCCTTTTTCAGATAAAGCTGCACAAATTGCATCGTCTATTCATCAGCATTGGACAGTGCTGAGACCTCATGCAGAAGTATTTATGGATCGGCCGATAGTGGCATATAGTCGAGGACGTAACATAGGGGACAATATTGTACATTCCTTTTTACAAGAACCACAGCTAGAAAATTCTACAGTAGTGAATGGATGTTGGCCATGCAAGGGATGTGCTATGTGTCAGCAAGTGTTGGAAGGTGAGACTTGGACGGATGCAGGAGGACGAATACATCGACTACAGGTGCATACTGATTGCAAATCCACGCATGTAATTTATCTGATTGAGTGCCCATGTAAGTTACACTACGTGGGAAGAACAAAACGGATGATTCGAACACGACTCATTGAACACAAAAGCTGCATAACTACGGAAAAGATCACAGCCCCTCTAGTGGTGCATTGTAAGCAATATAATCATACATTTGGAGAATTACGATGGAGGATTTTGGATAAAGTATTGATGCACCCGAGAGGAGGAGACATTAACAAAATTTTGAATTTTAAAGAACAACAGTGGATATTCAGGCTTGACACTGTCAATCCCAATGGATTAAATGCCTGCATTGAGTGGTACTCATTGATATAATGCACGCAGCTGTACGTAACGTCAACTTAAGATGGGGCGGAACTTGGGTTGTGGAAGTATATAGGAGGGTTCCGGTTTGGTGCCGGATGTAAAAAGCTAAAGAAACGCCGAGTCGCCATTGTGTGATTATAGCAATATGGAGCAAGATCGAACAGTGGGTATACACCAATATCGCTTGTTATTATGGAATAACTGTAAGTCCTACAAATGAACTCATTATTTTGAAAGTTAATAATTGACTGATTAAATTTAATTCTTTTGACGCAGAATTGGTAACCCTTGAGAAAGGACTGACAAATCTTGCCAGCAGTCCGAAACACGGTCCAGTGTCGGGTCATCGGTTCTTGCTTATCATAGCAAGACAGCAAAGGATGTGGATCGAGTACATTTCAGATAAGTGCTAATTTATGCACAAGATTTTTATGAAGCTAATTTTTAAATGCATAAGAAAAGATCTTGAAAAATAGAAGAAAAAATTTTCAAAAATGAACTGAATTGACCATATGATTAAATATAAGGCAGAGTTGGAAAACGCGCAAGCAAAAACGATGATGCCTATTATGAAGGTCAAAATTTACTTGTGTGAGAATTAAATACACTATTCGAAGCGTCTAAAATAATGGGTATGGTGAACTAGTATTGGCTATCTTAGTGACGTTGTTATTTCCGATACAGTTAAAACTACAAACGTCTAGTTCTCACTTTGCAATTAATTGATTGGCTGCTATACATGCCATCAACACAGACTCCTGGAACACCCTGCATCCAAAGATTTCTGGTCCTTGCCAGGAGGGGCAGAAGAATGAGGGTGGGACCTCTTTGCTTTCTTCTGAGCAGATTCAACCACTACAGAGTGGTGAGAGAGCTGGGTTTTCTGGAATCCTGGAGCTGATTGAACCAGGTAGGTCGCATTATAGTGGATAATACCTTAAAATGGTCTGCTCAGTGTGCTGCAGCAGTCAAAAAAGCAAACAGAATGTTAGGAATTATTAGGAAGGGAATGGTGAATAAAACGGAAAATGTCATAATGCCTCTATATCGCTCCATGGTGAGGCCGCACCTTGAATACTGTGTACAATTCTGGTCGCCGCATCTCAAGAAAGATATAGTTGCGATGGAGAAGATACAGAGAAGGACAACCAAAATGATAAAAGGGATGGAACAGCTTCCCTATGAGGAAAGGCTGAAGAGGTTAGGGCTGTTCAGCTTGGAGAAGAGACGGCTGAGGGGGGATATGATAGAGGTCTTTAAGACCATGAGAGGTCTTGAACGAGTAGATGTGACTCGGTTAATTACACTTTCGAATAATAGAAGGACTAGGGGGCATTCCATGAAGTTAGCAAGTAGCACATTTAAGACTAATTGGAGAAAATTCTTTTTCACTCAACGCACAATAAAGCTCTGGAATTTGTTGCCAGAGGATGTGGTTAGTGCAGTTAGTGTAGCTGGGTTCAAAAAAGGTTTGGATAAGTTCTTGGAGAAGTCCATTAACAGCTATTAATCAAGTTTACTTAGGGAATAGCCACTGCTATTAATCGCATCAGTAGCATGGGATCTTCTTAGGGGCGGATTTTAAGAGCCCTGCTCGCCTAAATCCGCCCAAATCCGGGCGGATTTAGGCGAGCAGGGCCCTGCGCGCCGGTGAGCCTATTTTACATAGGCCTACCGGCGCGCGCAGAGCCCCGGGACTCGCGTAAGTCCCGGGGTTTTCGGAGGGGGGCGTGTCGGGGGCGGGGCCGAGCGCCACGCCGTTTTCGGGGCGTGTCGGCAGCGTTTTGGGGGCGGGCCCGGGGGCGTGGTTACGGCCCGGGGCGGTCCGGGGGCGTGGCCGCGCCCTCCGTACCCGCCCCCAGGTCGCGTCCCGGTGCGCTAGCGGCCCGCTGGCGCGCGGGGATTTACGCCTCCCAGAGGGAGGCGTAAATCCCCCGACAAAGGTAAGGATGGGGTTTAGACAGTGCCGGGCGGGTGGGTTAGGTAGGGGAAGGTGAGGGGAGGGCAAAAGAAAGTTCCCTCCGAGGCCGCTCCGATTTCGGAGCGGCCTCGGAGGGAACGGAGGTAGGCTGCGCGGCTCGGCGCGCGCCGGCTATACAGAATCCATAGCCTTGCACGCGCCGATCCTGGATTTTAGCGGCTCCGCGCGTATCTACTAAAATCCAGCGTACTTTTGCTTGTGCCTGTTGCGCCAGCAAAAGTAGGCCACATCGCGCGGTTTGAAAATCTACCCCTTAGTGTTTGGGTAATTGCCAGGTTCTTGTGGCCTGGTTTGGCCTCTGTTGGAAACAGGATGCTGGGCTTGATGGACCCTTGGTCTAACCCAGCATGGCAATTTCTTATGTTCTTATCAGTTTTCCTGTTCACCGGTGGAACTGTACCTGGGTGCTCCCAGGTACGATGCAACAGGTCAAGCAGAACTTCATGGACTGGAATTGCCATCACTTCCTTGGGAGCATCCACGAATTGCAGAACTTCCAGCATCCTCTTCAGTTTGCAGCTTAAAAGGGATGGTTTCAGACATTTCCTTTATAAAGCTTGCAAATGAGGGGTCCCCTGGCGGGGAGCGTCATCTTTCCTCTGGGGTGAAGTTTCCTCTGAGGTTCCGATGGGGTTTCCTCTGGGGTGAAGGTTCCGAAGGCTCCTCAGAATCCTGTGTCAGAGGAATCATCACTCCAGGGATTGTATAACTGGTCTCCTGCACCCTGTGGTTCGTCTGATGGAGGGAGAAGCCCTAATCCAGCTGGATCAGGAGGTGACACCGATGGAAACGGTGGAGGCACCAAAAAGGGTGGAGGCGGCACAAAGGCTGGTGGAGGCACCGATGGTATCTGTGTTTTTGATGGACGTCGGGGTGGCAATATACCCAATGGCCCTGGATTCTGGTCCGGCCTCGACGGGTTATGGTCTTCATCGTCCGATGATAGAGGAATCGGGGGTCAATGGTGGTGGAGGAATCAGCAGCCTCGGAGGCATCTTTGGTCCGGGAGGCACAGGCACCGATTGGAAGTGCGCCAATGAAGGTGTCTAGTTTTTCCAGCATCGTAGGCACCGGGTCAGGCCTCGGTATGGGAGTCAGTGCCGGTGGCAACAGAAACCCTCGATGTGTTTGGTGAACTGCCTCTTGAACCATCCAGTCCAATTCCTCCCAGAAGGCTGGTGTTGGTAAGACAGCTTCCGAGGTTGGAGGCTGCATAGGCGTCGCCGGAGGGTCCACAGGAATATGTGGAGTCTCGGTTCCCGGCGCTGTTGCAGGTGGGGAACACCTCGGTGTCCTGGGTCCAGATGAGGATGGGGGCTCCTCTCCCCGGGACCATTTGGTCGGAGGTTCCATCGATGCCGATGGCTTGTCGGTGCAGGCACCGGAGGAAGTATCTCTGGGCTTTCAAGTCAGTGCACTCTTAGCCGGGGTCGAGCACTTAGATTTGAATAGGTGTTCCATTGTTTCTAAGCGGGCCTGGTGGCCTCTCGGAGTCATTTGGGCACAATTGGTACACAGTTGGATGTCATGGGAAGGCCCCAAGCATAAGATGCATATATTATGCGGGTCCGTAATGGACATAGTCCTCGGACACTCTGGGCACTTCCGAAAGCTGGTCGCCATTTTTTAAAAAATAAATGCGGCGTGTGGTCAGTGGTCGTCAGGCACTGATCAAAGTATCGTTGGGTACAGACAGCAAAGAATGAGGTAAAAACTTACCAACACTTGTGGAGGTCGACGGGGGGACCTCGGGATGGAGGAAAAGTTTTGAAAAGATCCGTGAGGAAATCTCACAGAGCTCCTGAGAACAGCGAGGCAACTGCTGTGTGGGGAAAAAAAAAGACTGAAGGGGACCCCTGCTGGATGCAGGGTTAGTGGCTTGCTGGGCTCCATCCTGATGATGTCACCCATATGTGAGGACTACTATCCTGCTTGTCCTGGGAGAATACCCTACCCTCCCAGCCAGCCCTGCTCTTATCAGCAGATTGACCCTCAGCTGTGGGACAGGGTAGGTGGGGGAGCACCCGTGGTGAATGAGTAAAGCAGTTTATGCTGTCCCTCCCCTGCTGAAGTGCCAAGGGGAGAGGAGAGATGAAGCAAATGTTTTGAAGGCTGAGGTGTGAAATGCTTGCAGTCTTGGGCTAAAGCAGTGGTTCCTAACCCAGTCCTGGGGAACCCCCAGCCGGTTGGATTTTCAAGATATCCACAATGAATATGCATGAGAGAAAATGTGCATGTTATGGAGGCGGTGCATGCAAATTTTCTCATGCATGTTCATTGTGGATATCCTGAAAGCCCGACCAACTGGGGGGGGGGCCCCAGGACAGGGTTGGGAACCACTGGGCTAAAGCCTCTTGCCCAAGATCCCCCCTCTCTAGCCTCAGCACTCACTAAATCCAGCCTGTGTTCTGCTCAGACGCTGATGGGCAAGTGGAAAAAAATAAAAACAGCCAAGTTTATCAAGAAATTTCAAGCTGGTAGCAGCTCTGAAGATGATACATTCTGTTACCAAGCTTCCTCCCCGTTGCCTTGCTCTTAGCTATTCTGTTATTGCATTTTTTTTGGCTTAATTTGACTCTTTCCAAGTTCTAGGATAGGTCCCAGAAGGCCTCTCTCTCTCTACTTTATATTCTTATTATTCCACGTCTGTTCCCCACTGAACAAACACCATAAATATCTGGAAAGATTTTACTGCTCTTCTGCTTCAGATGCATACAAAATGGGAGCCCCCGGCTGATGCACAGAGAGGCAACATCAGCGAGTCACCTGGCGCGGGAGACTCATGTTTCCAAGAGAGTATCCGAGGCAGATCACGGATGTACTGGTGATATATTCAGAGCATGAGGGCCTACCTGGTACAGCTATAATATGGGTAGCCAGGACCGACGCTTCTGCCTGCCCCTTCACAATAGAACAAATACACAACAAAACTGGGGAGCAAACAAGCGCAGCTTTATAACATAGGGATGGAATACTGTGCGCACCTGTAGTCCCAATACCCCAGTGAACACAATACACAGTAGTGGAATTTAACTTGGCTGCAGTTTAATGCAAACAACATTAACAAGAGTCCTTACAAAATATAACTTTTTTTTTTTTTTTAATTTATATTTTATTAATTATGACATTTCTTTTACAAAATGTGATAATCAAGGTATACAGGTAACTTTTAACCAATTATCAATTCACACTACTATTATCACAATATACTCATTGTATAGTCCACATCTAGGGGTACGGGTGGAGATCCTGACTGTTGCGTTTCTCTTTACTTCTTGCAACCCTATCTCCTTAAACAAAAAATTAACTAAATCTGTTTCACAAGTGCATGAATTCTCCCTTCAAGTGTGTTCTAAATTTGAAGATCTAGAAAATAGAACCACTAAGGTGGAACAAGCACTTGTAGTATTAAGTCCTCAAGTAAATGTTATGTACAATACCAATACCACTTTCATCAAAGATAATTTGGTAATGCACAATCAAATAGAAAAATTGGAGAATGAACTTAGGGCTTTCAACTTAAGGTTATTGAACTTTCCGAAAACTCGATTGTTGTCAGCTACCGAATTGTTTAACAAATACGTAGTGGAAATATTGTCCTTTGAGTCTGATAAAATTCCTGTTCTGTCAAGACTTTATTATTTACCTTGTAGAAGAACACTCCAAGGTTTAGAAGGGGGTACGGACATATTAGAGAGTCCTGGGGTCTCCACATTTTTGGAGGATTCCATGGACAATGTACATACAAGAGCCACTTTGTTGGTCTCTTTTTCCTTAAGAAGGGATAAATATTTATTCTTTTCAAAATATTTTCAGGTAAAAGATTTTTTGTTTTGCGGGAAAAAAATTCAGATTTTTCCGGACGTTTCCCGTGCTACGCAAGCACGTAGGAAACAATTTCTAAATTTAAAAAAACAGGCCCTAGATTTAGGAGCTAGTTATTTTTTGAAATTTCCCTGCAAATGTTTTATAACATATCAGAATAATAAGTTTATCTTCACCGACCCCGTACACCTGGAACGTTTCTTAAAGGACAAGTCTCCAAATTGAGATTTCTCTTTTTTGTTTAAAATATAACTTTTAATAACCCCCCCAACAGTTTTATGCCCTCCCCGTCTTCACCATCTTGCCACCAGTGGTGAAGTGACATCTTCCCTCCCCTGGCCCCACCTACTCCGCCTCAAACCAGCGAGAGTAAGCTCACACCGAGAACTTTGGCCCCGTAGTTCTCAGGTCCTCCCGTGTAGCAGCCCCCCTCAACTACACGAGGATCCCTCCATATCACTGAGTCATTACACAGACCCTTTGGGCTCGGGTTTACCGCCTCAACTGAGACGATATAAACAAGCTTCCATAACAACAATCCTCCAAACAAACCGCAACATAGGGTTGGACGACAAGTAAGGCCCCTGCTAACCCTAGCTGCTTCACTAGCAAATGGCGCGAAACGCCCTCTGCCGGCTGGATTTGAATGCTGGGAAGCAGTCGTGTCCAATGCTCATTGAACCCTGCTTCCCGCGCCTGGCTGACGCTGCGCCCCCTCCCCTGCTAGCTGCGCATGGCCTAGCCCGCAGATTCCCCCCCATGTTAAACTCGCAGCACCAGACTTGCTGGCACTGCTGCTTGTTAACATAGGGATGGAATACTGTGCGCACCTGTAGTCCCAATCCCCCAATGAACACAATACACAGTAGTGGTATTTAACGTGGCCGCAGTTTAATGCAAACAACATTAACAAGAGTCCTTACAAAATATAACTTAACACCCCACCAGTTTTCCACCCTCCCCGTCTTCACCACCTTGCCCCCAGTGGTGAAGTGACATTTTCCCTCCCCTGTCCCCGCCTACTCCACCTCAAACCAGCGAGAGTAAGCTCACTCCAAGAACTTTGGCCCCTCCCCCCATCATATCACTGCCCCATTACACAGACCCTTTGGGCTCGGGTTTACCGCCACAAACAAATTGATATTATAATTGGCTTGTTCCCCCCCAACCGCGGCCTTTTACCACTTCTTAATCTCCCTCTCTAGCCCTTCCTGAATGGAATTATTGAATAAATCCATACCCACTTCAGATAAGTGGATTCCGACCCCCCTGAATAAACCCGATTCTAACCCCCATGACCACAGATGCCTGACCCAGAATCCTCCCTCCCAGCCCATCCATTTTCCCAGCTGCCTATTCAATTTTTTGACCCCTGTGCACCAAATCATCTCGTCTTGGTTCCGTAGTCGCACAATTAGGTCTGACCATCCGAGCAAAATCCGTGGCCATCCAATCATTATTTGCGATAGGTCCTTTTTTCACGCGAGTAACTTCCTGCACGATTTTGAACCTATGTCATTACCTCCCAAATGAAAAAGTAGTATATTCGGCTCCCCCCACATTTGGATCCTTTCAAACAGGAAAGGTGAGAGTTCGTCCCACCCCATGCCGCGCTTGCTGAACCAGGACTTGTGCCACCCAACCCGATCAAAGTCCAAATGTTCCCTGTATAGACGCTTCAGC
Source organism: Rhinatrema bivittatum (assembly GCF_901001135.1). Lineage (NCBI taxonomy): Eukaryota > Metazoa > Chordata > Amphibia > Gymnophiona > Rhinatrematidae > Rhinatrema > Rhinatrema bivittatum. The sequence goes on from NC_042622.1 coordinate 226,692,936, forward strand.
GCTCTTCTCTGCCGTACCCCCACGCGCTCAGAAATACAAATGCAAAATTAGTAACGTGCACAATTCCCCCCTCCCTCCTTGTCTCCGATCCTCCGTTTTCCTTCTGCTTCCCATCCCGAATATCTCCTGCCCCTTAGCAAAAACTAGGCCTAACATAAGATCGGAAGGCGGAAGACTTCCATCGTCCCATCCCTTTAATGTCAGTATCCGACATATCGGCCTTCCGCTGCAAAAGTAGCTGCCCCTACCCAGAACGAGTGCGAGCTATAAAAACCCGGACCACCACCTGCTTTGCTAATAGCCAAACTCAGAACCTTAGCAAACTGGTAACGCATCAATGGGGTACTATATTCGTGCATCAAGAGCGAGCCCTCCGTATCTGGGCGTAGAACCATATACTCATGAGCCTGTCGAACCAGACATGCCGTCACTTGTGTAGCCAGTGGTAACGTGACAAAAGCACCCTTCCCTTTCTGATCTGTCTTGGACTTGGGATCAAACTAACCTTCGAATCACAAATCTGTACGTTCCGTACTGCGATGCCTGCGTCCCTGACGTCCCACCGTGATTTGTCCACTAATTCGCTGATCCTCATGGCTCCGAAGAAAGCCCAGGAAAAAGCCATCCTAAACAACGCGACCTCAAATGTAGACCAACAAACCGTCGGTAAAATGTCCGCTAGTCTCACTAAATCCTTGTATCGAATTGGCTTTCGTTTATCCCCAGGGAACCCGTATCCGCGTTGCCAACCTCCCAAAACTTTCCGCACCCTAAAACTACTCAGTGGATTTGGTCTCCCGCCTAGCTTTTGGAAAAAAGCAAAAAACCTGCCAAGTGCGATCGTACTGTAGCCAACGAACGTCCCTCGCTTTTCGCCCCCAGTATGAATTGCACAATTTCCCGTTCCGTCACGTCCCCTTCCCTGCACCCTATGTTGTGCAAGAAACCCGACACTGCCATTAGTCCTTTGGTGTAAGCCTTCCAAGTTGCGGATGCGACTGAGCTGTGAATCATCTCCTATTCTTCTTCCTCTCTTTGAGTCCCGTCAATACCTGGGTAGCTCTTTCCATATGGCCTCCTCAGACCGTACTCTGCTGGGACAGCGTGAGAACGAAACATGGCATCCTCTCGTCCCCCCACACTTTCCTCCTCCACCCCTCCCCCTCACATCCCTTTCCTAACCATCATTCATCCAATATATAGAACACATTGCGAAACCACTTGACTACCTCCCAGACCTTCCTGCGTGTTTTAAATATATATTTTTAAATTTTATTTCTTTTTTTTTACTTAGCACATCCCTACTTCCTAATGCGGGCGTTTTGCCAGGGTTGCGCCTTTGGTATTTGCGGGCTGTGGCGCCTGATTGCACCGGGACGCGGGGTGCACCCCACTGCAGGAGGCACATGCATGTCTGAATTTGCATTCAGGAAATAAACAAGTAGCTCTGTTTTATTTCCAACAGACGTCAGAACCACTGAGGGAGGCCCTCAGATCGCTTCCTTTTGCTGAAGGCACTGGGCTGCGAGAGGAAACGACCTTCCCCCAGCCAGGAACCCCCCCCCCCCAATTGCCGCTAGTTACTACCATACCCTGCTCTAACTTACCTGGCCCTGCACTCTTATTCGTCATTTGAGTGAGCCATAAGTTTATGTCCTGCGTGCCCCAAGACATGAACCGATTTCCTGCCATTTTTCCCCATGTTCATCGTAGTTGAGCCACGCCCAACCTTCATAATCCTTGTAAGCACCAAGGATGTTGTCCCCGTACGTTAATAAAGCCCAGTGCTGATCTGGCTGGTAGTGGCAAACCACGCTGGCTAATCTCAGGAAACCTCTCACCCAATTTATAATGTTCTTGGAAACTTTAGGCCCTGAATAAATCACCTCTTTTCTTCTTTTTTCCCTTCCTGCGCCCTTTCTTATCCTCCCTCCTGCCTGCCAATAGACGGAAGATATTCACATACCATCTCCTACGAATTCTGCTGCGCAATCTTCTGGGAACTCCCTCCCATAATTCCGTTAGGGACGCTAACACTGGGTGACCCATATCCTGACTCGGGCCCGCCCCACTGAGGCTCCGCAACTTTCCCGAAGACCCACTCTCTGAAGAAGAAGTAGTGGATGAGCCAGAGGTCTCTGATGAGCTATCACTATGGGCCCCTCCTTCTCTTCCTTCGTTTTGTCATCATGTTGTGACTGATCTTCACCGTCTTTACCTGCACCAACTCTAGGCAAAGCTCCAACACTGGGATCCCCTGCTTCTTGTTCCTCACCATGCGGTAGTTTCCCTCCTGCCGATTCCTCCAGCTCTCTCTCATCGATGTACTCTGCCCTCTCTTCATCCTCAAAACCTGAAACAGCAGAAAAGCCACCAGCAGTATCTCGCCCAAAGATGGCCCTCTCCACCCTGCTCCTAACCCTGAGTTGTGAATCGTCCCCCGTGGAAGCACCTGGCTGTCTACTATCTAATACTCCCTGACTAAACCCTTGTGGCGTGCCTGCTCCCCTCATGCCCCATTTTCCGTCCGCGCTTTCCAAATGACCACTAGTTGGCCTGACCCCTTCAGGCTCCCCCTCTCCAACCCAACTACCTGTTACCATGTTCCTACTCAATCATGCTGGGTTGTGCCCTGCTCTGATACCCCTGTGCCTAACAACTGCTTCTTTAAGGGAGGAATAAAGGTGACCACACGTCTGGTGCTCCCTTCTGTTATGCACCTCCTGCAGCCTCTGTCCCTGCAGCCGAGCTCTGGGCACGCCTCCTTTGCTGACTCGAAAGGGCTGTCTTCCACGACCCGCCTCCGGTGCTCCCCTCATGTTGCCTCCTCTCTTCCAGCTCGCAGAGGCTCCTCTCCGCATTACGTGCCCCTTAGCCGTCCTGCTTCCTTTCTGGCGCTGAGGGCTCGTCCTTCTCCCGATCGAACCTGGTCCTGCTCCGTCCTCTCCTCGCTCTCCTGAGCCTCATCCATATCAGTTCCAAGGCCCACCGACTGAACTTCCAACCCCACGGGGGAAGCGCGGGGGGGGGGGGGGGGGGGGCTGAGGATGATGTCCCGTTCGTCCTCACCGGGCAGCTCGAACCTGCCTTCCCCGCCTGTAATGTGAGGCTGCTCAAAGCCTGCCTGCTCCAGCCAGTGACTCCACCCACCTCAGGTTCTCCCATCTCAATAGCCTTGGGGCTGCTTTCGCCCGAGCTGGCATCCACCTGCTGCGGAGGGGGGGGGGGGGGGGAGAGCGCAGCCTGCAGGGAGGGGACCGACCCATGGTGCTTGGGCTTTTTTACCCTTCTTCGGCACGACGGCTGCAGCCCTTACTGCTGCTCCTTGTGTAATACTGCCGCCGAAAACTAGCGGGATCCCTGCCCACTCATAACTATTTGTTTTTTTTACAGTACCTGCGCAACATGACGACAAGTAAGGCCCCTGCTAACTCTAGCTGCTTCGCTGGCAAATGGGGCGAAACGCCCTGTGCTGGCTGGATTTGAATGCTGGGAAGCAGTCGTGTCCAACACTCATTGGACCCCGCTTCCCGCCTGGCTGATGCCGCGTGTCGTCCCCCCTCCCCCCGCTAGCTGCGCTCGGCCTAGCCTGCAGATTCCCCCCATGTTATACTCCCAATGCCAGACTTGCTGGCGCTGCTGCTTAACACCACCCAGGAGACCGAGCAAGGTAACCATCACAATAAGTTCCCCCACCACCACTGACCAGCAAGACGGGCATACGCAGGCTATCCCAACCTGTATGAAGTGACATCATTGCAACACATCCCATGACTCCCTCCACCAACCAGCAAGGAGTCGTACCAGCAACTGAACCCAGTTCTGCTAGGAATCCCTGACATGACCGCTGTCAAGTCAGACAACTTTTAACCATTGCTTAACCCCCCAATCGGCTCGGGCTACCTGCCTCCCCCCCCCCTCGAAACTACGACAACAAAGCCCCCCGAACATTGAGAACAATCAATAGGGGCGGGCGGGTTGCAGCGTCTGGCATAGTTGTGGGCAAGTGAAGTTTGCCCAGCAGCAGGCCCAGGAGACCATCCTGACTCCTCCCACTCCCATCTACCCCGGGCACACGGGAACCAATCGGTTCCCTAGCAGCAGGTGGTTTGAATTCAAACCACAAACAAACCTAATATACAGGCTGCAAGCAGCCAATGGCCACAGACCACCAGTACCCACCCCCACCCCATTAAAGCGAGCCTGGCACCATATTACAACGGCCAGGCAGGTATGGAACCTGCCTGACCTTATATAATATGGGTAGCCAGGACAGATGTTTCTGCCCACGTCCATCCCTTCACAATAGAATAAACACACACACACAACAAAATTGGGGATCAAACAGGCCGCAGCTTTATTAACACCACCCAGGAGCCCGAGCCAGGCAACCATCACCATAAGTTCCCCCACCACCACTGACCAGCATACGCAGGCTATCCCAGCCTGTATGAAGTGACATCATTGCAGCGCATCCCACGACCCCTGCCACCACCCAGCAAGGAGTCGTACCAGCAATTGAACCCAGTTCTGCTAGGAATCCCCGACATGACCCATGTCAAGTCAGACAACTTTTAATCATTGCTTAACCCCCTATCAACTCGGGCTACCCGCCACAGGCGCAGATAAGAATTACCTGCGACCCCCAAATATGTGGCCAGGTCCCCCACCCAGGATGCATTCCAAGACCTCTTGCAGCAAATTCAAAAATAGGTCCAAACCAATAAAAGATAAGTGGACCCCGTCTCCCCTAAACAGCCCACGCGGGAACAAGATTCAAGATGGCCGCACGCTAATCTGTGGTGGTCCAGACTCTCCTTACCCCCCCCCCCTTTATAATTTCCTCTTACTATAATACCTGTTGAAGTTTTGCAATATGGGGGAAGAGTAAGGGAAGGACCAGAGCATTCTTCGAAGTATCAGAAGGTTTGCCGTTTTCGGGCCCAATGGACCAGCATGTTGTCCGGAGCCAGGAGTCTTCATTGTGCTCTGTGGAGCAGTCCTTGGAAGGTCAATCGAGTGGTGTGCCATCGTTGTTCACCCCAGACCCAGAGTCATCATTTTCGCCGGAGCCGTGTCGGGCTCCTCCTCAGCCTGGCCCCCGCGAGAGAAGCCGACGTGACCAGCATGCTCCTGTCGCACACTGATGATCAAGACCAGCCGGCAGAAGCAGCGTCGGGTGGAGCCAGCATGGAGGAGCAAGCAGCAGGAGCAGTTTGCTGGACAAGTGAAGGAAGGGAATCCTTGCAAAACATTTCCTTGACACCATCGATGGATGGGCAAATTGCAGCATTTCCATTGGCTTTAACAAAGCCTCCTAACATTACTTCAGACATAATTTGGGAAGCTATTGCTAATCTCTTGAATCAAGTTTCCCAATTTGTCTCAACAACATGAGTTAGTTACCACATTCAACTCTTCTCAGTCCCAATATTTGCAAATTAAAGTTCAAGTAGAAGCTTTGCAATCCAAGGGGACAATTATGCAAAAAATCAATAGATACTATCTCGACTGGCCACTTGTTTCTACAAAACAAAATGGAAAACACTATCCGATGATGTAGAGATGCTACAGAGATATCTCTTAGTACTATCTCTATTAAAGAAAATCTGCTTCCATCTATTTCAAAAGCATATTATTTGCCAAAGTTTCTTCACATTTGGATAATAGACCTGCAGATATTGTAACATCAAATATTTCTCATCTGTCCTCTTTTCTTGAGAGTTCAATGGAAGAGGAAATTATATCTGCAACCTTAATTGTCACATTTGCCTTGGACTCAGACCGGGACTTTGTACTAAAAAATGTTTTTTTTGGAAGAGAGACATTGTTTTTAGGAAATAAAATACTTATGTTTCCTGATGTTGCTAAAGTAACAATCGAAAAGAAAACGTTTCTTGTTAATGCATCCTGCAGTAATTACTTTGGGGGCTATATTTCCCCTGTAAATGTGTTATTAAATATGAGGGGGTCAAGTATGTTTTTTTGACCCCTCCCAGCTAAATTCCTTTTGGAATGATAAAGTAAGACAAGATTCCTCTCCAACACTGATTAGCTCCTGATAATGTGTTCCAACCTTAGAAACTTGAGAGCTCAACAATTAGGGTGGCGAGGCCTTTTTTCTTCTTATTGTTAATTTATGTTATTTTGCTTCGCATATTTTCTATTGGATTATCCCCATTATGGTGGACTAACAGAGTATTGTTGAGATCTGTAACTTTAATAGGACTGTTTTGTTTCCTTCTAAATTGTTTTTGGTCTCACTATACCATTTCTTGTCAAGTTTTTTCAACTTGTTAACCATCTTAAAATTATAAAAAAAAAAACCCCAAAAAACCCCACCCTCCAGGTCCCAGGACCAATCGTGCGGAATATGAATCCCCTCCCCCCCCATCACAGCCTGCCAAGAACCAATCTGCTGGTTGGCCTTGGCACGACGACGATGCCAAATTTTATTTACAATCACAGCCGGCCTTGGAATTATGTTGGACCAGAAGAGTACAGTAGCAGGCAACAAGCAGGAAATGGACATCAAATCCCTGCGCACCATGCGAATAAACCTGCGGCCAGACATCTTGCCCCAGTCATGCCCGCCAAGATGGATGATTAAAACATGCGATGGGCTGAACCAATCAAGCCCCCGTCACAGGCATGGCAGCAACTCCCCCAGTGCATTCCACTCCGCCCCATCCAAATGGTCACTCCCGGGCCCTCCAAATTCCAAATGTGTCCTTGAGCATGCGAATGGGCCCAGGTCACATAGGAGTGTCCTATGATCCATACAACAGTTCCCCAGCATGCCGCACCTGCAAGGAGAAAACAATTAATATCATGTGCGACTAAGGAGTACCAGTACGCACATACCTGATGAAGGTGTCAGACTTCCACCTCCCTATTCTTTGAATCACTCCACCCAACAGACCAGATGTCACCGCAGATGTTGCTGCACCGATTCGGAAAGAGTGAATCCCAAACCTTGAGGTATCCAATCTCAAAGCAGAGAAGCCAGCCCACAAAACCGCCTCGAACTGGTACTTTGTCAGTGGCCATAAATCGCAATGAATAAGAAAATGAGAAACGCCTTCCAGGTGAATCCGCCCTAAGGCGACCGCATTAGCCACAGGGCAAGTCTGCAAGCCAGGCACGGAATAAAGCACCACCGATGACTCCCTACCCGCTTGATCTGTTTTGGATCTGTGAATAAAGAGGACCACCGAATTTGCTCCGATGCTCACATGCTGAAATAAGAGGCCGGAAGCCTCAGACCCCTTGCTATCCCTTGTAATCAACTCGCTAATGCGAAAAGCACAGAAAACGGTGAAAACAAAGGCAAGGCGAAACAAACACTCGTAATCACTGTTGCAAATGCTAGGCAACGACTCCCACAACTTGCTCAAAATCTTGTGGGTAATAGGTAAACGTTTATCTGGCTCCGGAGCGGACCCGTGGGCCCACCCCACATGACGAATCAAAAACCTCCCTATGGGGAAACCCCAGCCATGGGACCTCATGAAGAAAGAGAACCCTGACAGCTGTCTAGCGACTGAAGCCCTAGAAGCCCCACTCGCCCTAGTGCTTTCGATAAATTGCACGATGTGCCCATCCGAAACGGGTCCCCAATGTCAACCCAAACCTGCCAGGAAAGACACAACCTTGGTTGCTGACGCCATATAACTGCTTCGGGTGGACGGAGCTAAGGATGCCTAGAGCAGCTTCCATGCTTCCGGGAAGCAAAGCTCCAAAGGAAAGGCGGCACCGACGCTGCATGCTGATCGCTTCTGGTGCGAGCTCCCGAAACAAGGCCCACTTGCAATGAGAAAGAGAATCAGCCAAGGAGTTAGAGATCCCGGGAACGTGCTGAGCCCATACAGTAATATTCAACCCCATATAGCGCAGCAGAAACTCCCGCAACAAATCTGACACCAGTATACACTTCGCCGACCGCTTATCGATGGCTTCCACAACACTCAGGTTGTCACACCAAAACACTACCCGCCTATCTTGGAGACGCGAACCCCACAGGAACACAGAGATGACAATGGGGAAAAATTCCAAGAAAGTAATATTCTTGGTAACCCCAGCATCTTTCCAATCCTCTGGCCAAGGTGCCGCACACCAGGAGCCCTGAAAGTAAGCACCGAAGCCAACAGATCCGGTGGCGTTGGTAAACAATTCCAAATCGTGATTCGAGACTGATTTGTTTTGCCACAAGGAACAACCATTGAAGTCAGACAAAAAACTGTCCCAGATCCGCAAATTCTCACGCCTCCATTGAGTTATGCGGATGTGATGACCACTCTTCCGCAAACCAGTCATATTGAAGCTCAATCTGTGCAGGAAAACCCTGGCCATAGCATTACTCGACAAGCAAAATTCAGACTGCCCACTAGGGATTGCATCTGACGAAAAGTTAACTTTTTGCCAAGCTTTGCCTTGGCCACGAGATCTCTCATAACTGCCACTTTTCCCACCGGCAGCCATGAAGTCATCTTGATCGAATCCAACTCAATACCTAAAAAAAACCAACCTAGTACAGGGGCCCTCTGTCTTGCCCTCAGCTAAGGGGATACCAAAATCAGAGGCAGTGCTCTGAAAACATTGCAACAGGTGCCGGCAAGTCGATGAAGATGAGTCACCGACAAACAGAAAGTCATCCAAATAGTGCACAATGTTCGCCACACCAGCCCACTCAGCAACCACCCAATGAACAAACGATCTAAAGACTTTGAAGTAAACGCAGGCAATGGAGCACCCCACGGGCAAGCATCTATCAAAGTAAAATGCATCTTGAAAACGAAAACCTAACAAGGGAAAACACTCCGGATGAATAGGGAGCAACCTGAAGGCAGACTCTATGTCAACTTTTGCCATCAGGGCCCCAACACCGCAAAGATGGACGGACCACCACAACCGCATCAAAGGAAGCATACCGCACGGCGCAAAGATCTCTGGGAATGTAATCGTTGACTGAATTGCCTTCTGGGAACTAAAGATTATGGATCAAGCGAAACTTCCCAGGTTCCTTCTTCAGCACCACCGACAAAGGTGATAAGACCATGTCAACAGAGAAACCAGGAAAGGACCCGCAATCCTCCCCAAGTCAATCTCATGTTGCAATTTAGCAGGGACCACATGAGCCAATTTCAGCACCAACTGACAGTTCTGTCCGTCCGTCCCCCCCCAACCCCCGCAAAGGGAATATGAAAGCCGTGTTCAAAACCGCAAAAGGAATATGAAAGCCGTGTTCAAAACCGCAAAACAAGAGACGCGCTGTCTCCACTTTAGGATACCAACCCAGCCATGGCAACATAGCCGTCAAATGGATGGGGGTAGGAGCCCTCTCCACTGCCTCATTTCTGGGTTCTTTTGGCAGCAACACCACTGCCACTCCTGATGCCAGATCGCTTCAGACATTTAGAGGCGGGGTGACCCATCCCACAGCTGGAACACGCGTGTTTAAATTTGCAGTCAGGGAAGTTACAAGCCGAACTGTTATACCTCCAGCACACATTCGGGAAACTGACCCCCGCTCGACCGCCATTCACCGGACCTGCTCCCACCCGAAAGGACTGCACGCCAGACCCACTGGAAACTCCGCTAGCATCAGCTCCACCAGAAGACCCTGCCTTAGCACTCATCTGGGTCAACCACAACCAGACATCCCTAGTACCCCAGGTCATGAATTTGTTCTTCTCCATCCGATCCCTGAAGTGCTCATCGTAATTGAGCCACGACCATCCTTCATATACCTGACTAGCCGCCAGAATGGTATCAGCATACGCAAGCAGAGGCCCGTACTGAGCAGGATCGCGATGACCCACCACGCTGGCCAATCGAAGGAAGGAACGGTTCCAATTAAGCACATTGTGAGTACCCTGAAATCTATCCCCCCCCCCCCTTTTCTTCCTCTCCCTTCTCTTCCCCCTGCGCCCCTCCAACAACTGGAAGATATCGATGTACTTATGCTGCCTGATCTTCTTTCGAAGGGTCTTAGGGACATCCTCCCACAATTCGGACAGGCTAACTAGCACAGGAGCCCCCCTCACCAGCCCCTTCCCACTGGCATCCCCTTTCTCACTAGAGCCCACTATTGAAGTGCCAGAAGAGGCGGAAGAACTAGACTGAGATCACTTCTTTTTCCACCGAGACTTTTCCCGTTTCTTGGGAGAGGCAGAAGAGTAGGAAGAAGAGGAGTCGGAAGAAGATGAAGAGGAGTCGGAAGAACTAGACAGAGATCGCTTCTTTTTCCACCAAGACTTCTCCCATTTCTTGGGAGCTGAGGAACTAGTAGCCGGTGGCTCTGAAACCCCCCTCTGTGAAACAGAAGCCTGTTCACTCAAGCTGGCCACCCCACCATTGGGGGGCAACTGATACCCCATCCTGGGAAGGACCTGCTACCCCGATACAGATTGTAGCATATGATTCACCAGGCTGCTTGCTGACTGGACCGGTCTCGCTGGGATTTGGGACCACAGAACCGGGTGTATTTGCCACGGCAGAAACAGGATCGTTCCTCCATCCTTCTCGTCGCGAAGGGCTCGCGCCATCAATCAACTCCCCAGCTGGATATGTCTGTGAAAAAGAAGGAGCAGCAGCAACCACAGGCCCAGAAGACCCCAAGACCGCCAGACCCCCAGGAGGACCCTCAAAGGGGGGCCAATGGCAAGGGCCCATGCCAAAAGAGGGCAAAGCCGGAACTCCATGCCAAGAGCCATGGGGAGCACCCCAAGGGACACCGGAGTAGGAGGAAACCTCCCCTGAGAATGACTGAACCAAGAAGGTGGAGGCCCCTCTCCCCAAGGTGGAAAATAAGGATCCCAATTTTCACAAAGTCCCACAAATGCCAGTTATTCTCAAAAGCAGGACCCAGATGCTGAATTCCAGAAGCGACCTCCCCCATGGAACCAGGAAGAACCCACCGAGGTGGCCCACACCAGTCAGCCCATCCGCTGGAGAGACCACCACAATCCCCACCCGGCTCACCCCCGGCCCCAGGATCAGCACTGGGAACAGGCCTGAATGTAAGATTTAAAGTTACATTTTCAGGCGCTGCGTTTTCCCGAGCTTCAGCAAGGGACAGCTCCGCGTGCGAAGCTGCAGCCAACACAGGCGCCGGCAGAGGCCCGGGAATCTCGCCAGGCAGAGGGGGAGGGCCGCAGCTCGACCGCGCGTCGGCACTCCGCAAGGTCACAGGCGCACCCGCTCGCCTCCGGACCGCCACGGCCTTAATGCCGCGCACGCGGGACCACATTCATCAGCATTCACCGCTGCCGAGGCAGCTCCCAGGCCCGAACCGCCGTGGACCTCCTCCGACACGGACGGCTCCCCACCCGGCATCGCTGCCTCCTCCGACGCCATCCCGCTAGACCAAACCTTCCGAAAGGAGGTGAGCCAGCCAGAGAGAGAAGCAAGGAGGGATGCAGCGTCTGCCGCAGCAGCAGCGGGCAAGTGAAGTTGCCCAGCAGCAGGCCCGGGGGACCACCCTGACTCCTCCCACTCCCACCTACCCCGGCCCCACGGGAACCAATCGGTTCCCTAGCAGCAGGCGATTTGAATTCAAACCACAAACAAACCTAACTTACAGGCTGCAGGCAGCCAACGGCCACAGAGCACCAGTACCCCCCCCCACTAAAGCGAGCCTGGCACCATATTACAACGGCCAGGCACCTGCCTGACCTTGTAGAACCTCCAGGGAAAAATAAAACCAAAAAAAGGAGCCGCTCTCCCTCCAAATCTGCAGCCTGACACAGCTATCTTTGCAGGGATGGGGTGTATAGGGTACAGCGTGGAGGCAGAGAACTGCCCCTCCCCCCCCCCCCCGAGGTCACGGTTCAACCCAAACCGTCTTACCCCATTATCAGGAGCCCCCCCTGGCTTGAATTACAGTTTAAAATGGCCATCAACCAACCGTGCAATCAGTTCAAAACGGGCAAGCAACGAGCCGGAAGGAAAGCGGGTTTCGCTTCACATCCTAAAACCAGGAGATGACTTAGTCCCGTTGTGGAGTTTTGCTTGCTTGTTTTTATTTCCAACTGCACTTAAAGGGGGGTTTTAGGCGCATTTCTGTGCCTGTTGCAGGGCCGCAGGTGAGAAAGACCGAATCCGTGAACCAATTTTCATAAAACTTGACACAACGGATCTAAGGCAGCGATTGCATTTCGGACGGAATTGGTCCAGGCCCTTAGGTCTCCCGACTTGACATTAATTTAACCCCCCCCCTAGCTGGAGCAAGCCCAAGCCCCTGACAAAAGCAGCGAGTTAATAGGAGGCGCCCAGTTCCCACTTCAGCTTGAACGGCAGCAGACTTGCAGGCTTTTTACCATTAGCACATTTTTTGCTTAGCAGCAGTGAATCGGCCACAGCTCGCACCGTTATTCTCCTGTTGGGGCTGTTGCCGTCCCCTTCAGTGTCCCTGTGCATTCAAGCAGGATCCTGGCGTTTCCCGCAGCCGAGGGCAGTCACTTCTGAGGGCGGGGTGGGTGGCCCAGCAGCACCAGCACGTTTCGGCTGTTTGGACCGCCTGAAAGCTCCCAAAATAAAGGAGCAGGCTGGGGCTGCTTACAGGACCACTCGTCCAAGGTCAGAGGGGGAGCTCAAACGCACTTCGTCTCACTTCCTCTTCTGGCGCGCGGCTTTAATGAGCCGCAGCCTGAACCAGAAGCAGCGCGGAGGCCTCGAGCCCGAAGGCCTTGTTTGCTTTCTTTGCGTAGTTGCAGGTATTGCAGGATGTTCGGTGACCGCTCGGCCCTAGCGCCTGCTGTTTCCTTCTTGTCCGCATGCTGTGAGCATGAAATCCGTTCCCAGCTCGGGACAGGCCCGGTGAGGCGCGTGGCTCGTGACTTGATTGGCCATAAAGAGCCTAACAGCTTTGCCTTGTGTAAATGGCCCGGAAGTGGGCGGCGGCGCGGGATTCCTTGTGTTTTAGGGGGCTTGGGTGGGGGTCAGAGGCCTCCCTCCCTCCCTCCCAAAATAGTAGGCAGCCAGCAGCGGGGAGCCCCCGAGGAGGAGCGATCGGGCCCCTTGAGGGGCTTGCGGAAGCCTTCATGGAAGGAGAAAAAGCTGAGCAGACAGAAAAAAAAGGGACACGGGAGGAATCATTGCAAGCCGATGCGCTGGCCTGTTATCTCCTTTCCGTAACTTGAAACGACCTTGTCTGTAAATCTGATCATATTAGGAAATGTTCCCTGCTGTTTTAACGATGTAATATTCCAAGTGTAAGTGACCCTTTTTTTAATGCTTTTTCAATGTGCGGCACTAAAGCACTTAGGAGGGTTATTCAATCCGTCCATCCATCTGGAGTCAGGTCGATAGATAACTGTCTGTAAACTGCATGAAGGAGTGAAGAGGTCAGCCCAGGGCCCGTGCAAAAATATATCACCCTAGGGGCAGATCACTTACCCCCCCCCCCCCCCCCCCCCCATTTAACTATTGACAGTGGCTTCAGCACAATGCTCCCTTCTTTGGTGGCATTGGTTCTGGTATAGCACCACTCTGGACGTCATGCTGGCAGGACACGGAACACAGGCCCTGGGTCACCCATGCCCTGGCGAATGACCCTGTTGGAAAACCACATGAACCCTCAGTAGGGTGAGGTCATTTTCAAGAGGGCCACTTTGAACTGTGCTCCAGATTCCTGCAGAAGTGTGACTTGTTGACTATCAGGTGAACCAGAAGTTAACCCACTATTATGGGTGTCAACAATAAATCTTAGAATGTGCCTCCTAAGGGACATCCAGCGGACAACCGCCAGCCATGAAGAACCAGTTTAGGAGGTGAGCAGCTGGATCAGGCTGGAAGACTAGGCAGGCGATGTTGAAGGCTGGATGCTGGTACTGGTAGCTGTTTGATTATTACAAAGCTTTGTGCTTAAACAAGCAGCAGGGTGAGATGCTGGGCATGATCTCCTTTGCCCAGGGTGGTAGAAGAAAACTGCAAAACACCATCCTGGATAAGGAGAGTCGCACTCTAGGACTAGTAACTGGGCGGATGGGTCTTTTTTTTCCACCACGGTCTGCCATGTTATGTTGTTGTGATAGCTCCTAGCTGAGCATCTTCTGTGCACACACCAGTTCTTAGGTCTACAAACAAAACAGAAAGTTCAAGTTAAGAAAACAGAGCTTGCACTGGGAATTAACTGTTGGATGGCGCGCCGGGGTCAGCTTGCCTCTGTTTCTCCTTAGTTACAAGCAAAAGTTAGCAAAGGAGCTGTAGATGAGGCCTTTTTAATGGACTAACTCCATACGGTTTTGAGTAGCTTTTAGGAGTTACATCCCCTTCATGGGGTATAAACTAAACGAGCAGTTTAATTAATGCGCAAAGGATGGTGTTGCCCCCTCCCTGTATTTTTGGGTAATTTAAAGATAAAATCTTTGTATGCAGGTAAAAAGCCTGAAACTTCCCCAGCCTGGGTAAAGGTAAGTGCGCTGCAGGTATTAAAGGGGGGGAGGGAACGTGCATGTGCGGTTTCCAAATGAAAACCCCCATGGGGGAGGGGTTTCCTTTTAAACACGACTTTGCAGGCCTCTTAAGCTGTGCAGGGAGTGCAGAAAGGACCCCCCAAATCACAGTTTACAGGGAGGGTAATTCTTAAAGTGCCCCTCATAGCGGCAAAGACTGTGGATGCGTTGTCTAAGCAGACTTTAGCAAGGATTTTCAAACCGAACTTCCCTGCATGAGTTTCTTTTGAAAATGCTCAGGTAACTGACCCAGTATGCAGGCCTTCACTCCTGAAAAGTCACTCCTCCTCCTCCGAGGGTGTAGCTTAGGCACGTTTTATTTTAATCTCAAAGAATGGGTGGAAGTGCTGGTTCTGCCCCCCCGAACGCTTCACCTCAGTCTGCATGAAACTGGGTTGTGTGTATCCTTTATTCCCGGGTCAGCTTTAGAGCAGCAGTGGGTTTTATGTGGGTAAATGGCCTTCAAATCCCCCCCCCCCCCCAGCTATTGCAATGGTTCTGCTCTCTGACACCGAGCCTGTTGCTGTCCTGTGGTGCTAGAGAAAGACCAGGGTCCTGGGAGGAAACCAGCATGGCCTTTCTGCACGCACAGGGGAGCTGCATGGCCCTGGTCCTCAAAAGCTGACTACAGCTCTGTCTTTCTGGGCCACCATCAACCTGCTCCTGAGGCCTTGGCAGGAGTCTTCTTTGTGGATATCCTGAAAAGCCCGGCCTGCTTGCAGCCTTCCAGGACCAGGTTTGTGTGCCTCTGGCAACCGCGTGAAGTGCCCCCTCAGTTTAATCCTTCTGGCAATAAGCTGAATGCGGAAGAAACAGGAGAGGCTTTAAATTGCGCCTGCTGTCTGGAGAGGACACTGCCTCTCAGAGAAGTAATGGGAGTAGTGTGCTGGAGTCTCTTACTTTACTTAGCATTAGCTTTTGTGTCACTTTATCCTTTGGAATGCCCCAAGAGGGTCCCAGGGGCTGCAGGAGTTCTCCTTCATGTCTTTGGCATTTCCAGGATGATTTGGAAGCAGAGACACTAATACCGGTAAACAGGGCCCTCCCTTGGGTGTGAAGCAGTTGAACTGACCCTGACACCACAAACCCGCCTCCTCTCTTTAAGGTTTCATCCTAGAGCTTAGCCTTCAAAATCCTTTCAGAAGACGGAGGGCAAGCCAGGAAGCAAAACTGTTCCTAAAGCCAGAAGGGCCCCTGTTATATACTAAGGGTGAAACAAATGCATTTTTCTGTACAATAAAATACCAAGGGACAGGAATGAATTGTATAAATCAGCATGGAAACCAGAATCGCCCTTAAAGCTTCTTCCTAGACTGGACACCAACACTTGTGAGGTTTATTAAGGAGGGAAGATTTCCAAACGACACATTGGGGCAGAGACTGTGAGTGCTTTATATTCAAGGATGCTTTTCTCCAGTCCTCGGTGCAGGAATACAGACCCTTTTGCTTTGAAATTTTCCAGGGATACAAAGTACGCATGATCTCTCGCACCTGCGTTTTCTACACGTACGATTTTTGCTGTAAAAAGTATGATGACGTTTTTAAAAATGCTGCCCACGGCCCTATTTTTCATTCCCTGATCTAAACATGCCCCGGGGAGCCCTCTTAGTGCAGCTCAAGGTACTTTTGTTAGCCTCATTGAGGGAAGACAATTTCCAGACAGACAGTTCATGCAGGAGGTAAAATGTTGTTTTATCGCTATGTAAATCACTCCGAAAACGAAGCCTCCCCAGGGCGTGTTCTTGAGGCCACATTTGGAAGAGCAGTGGGGAGACTGCACAATTGCAGGCGGTCAGGACCAATGAATGGGTGGTGTTTTTAGCGGAGGATTCCAATTACAAACACACACAAACACACACACTCACACACACACACACACAAGCACACACACTCTCTCACACTCACACTCTCACACACACACACACACACACACTTTCACACACACACACACATTCTCTCACACTAACACACACAAACACACACACTCTCTCTCACACACACACACTCTCACACACTCTCTCTCTCACACACACTTTCTCTCTCTCTCTCGCACATGTGCCCACGCACTCTAAGCATTTGAAAGAGACACATTTATTTGCATCTTATAGCACCAAACCTACCTTATAACCTGGCCTCTACAAAATCACCTCGCATTTCTAACTGGAACGGTTACAAAACCGAACTCTACACGCCACACACAGCCCAGACTAATAAAAAAAAAAAAAATCAATCCAAAATTTGTTGTAGAGAAAAGGCCCTCTCTCCCCTCCCCTGGATGATCCAAAGAGCCTCGGAGAGCAGAAGAAAGGCTAACACTCGGGGCAGTGCTGACTCAGTATGCACCGCTGGGGAGGACTGCGGGGAGTTAGAGGAATCCTCACACAATAGAATTGGAGCTTTAGAGAGAGAGAAAAATACATTTATCCTGGAAAAAAAAAAGAAAGAAGATGAAGGGGGGAGAAGAGGGGTGTTTGGAGAGCAATCATTTACAACATTGATTGTATCCTTTGTTCAAATGTCTCCCGTCTGCTATTATCTCTTAGTGATTTCAGTAAAATGGGACACTAATCAAGACTTGCGAGTGGATCCAGTGCCCCGGCAGAGGAAAGTTCAAAAGCCAAGGCTGCTTTTGGGATAATTTATTTTCAAATGGTGAGGAGGGAAAGCAGACAGGTTTTATGAACCCGCTCCTCCAGGGGGAGCAACTAAGGAAGGTCCCTGGTGCAATCCTTGGCCTCTCTCTGCTTCTGGGTATTCACTCATCAAATACTGGTTCATCAGTTCTCTGTTTGCTCACCTACCCAAAACACCTCGCAGCCAGTGAGGGCTGAACGTAGCCACGTTACTTTATGGATGCAGTGCCTCGAACTCCAGTCCCGGGACCCGTTTCCCTGCAGAACCAGTGCCTCGGGCCCGTGCCCCAGCCAGCCTGCCCCTCCCAGGCACGCTACCAGAGTTGGCCTTTCCGTAGGGCAAGCTGGGCAGTCCCCCCAGGTGCCAGGAGACAGCACCGCTGGCACCACCCTGTAGGGATGGTCAAGGGCAAATGCTAGCTACACAGATTGGCTTGCAGGCCCAGGTATCCCCAGATTGGCAGCATCGTAATAGTCACCCATCTGTGTGCCCCTACATCTTTAAGGAGCCGGGCTTGGTTGTTCCTCTTTAACGGCACTGGCACGTCTTTTATCCGTGGCTGCAGAGTTCGTCGGTGAGCTGTTTGAACCATGCAGAAGAAAGAGGAGAAGTACCGGCACCTAAGAAGCCAAGGGCACACGTGGGGTGATGTCTTCCAAAGCTTTGTGAGTCCGATCTCTTGCAGATACCATGGAGCGCATTATTATATCTCGCTGTCACCTGAGGCTCTGTAGCAGGACAGGGGGTTACCCATGCATGTGCTTCTGGGGCCACACTAGCTGCCAAGAGATTTTGCTTTGCTCTGTTGGGTGTGGGAGGTGCATGTGTGTGTGTGTGTGTGTGTGGGTGCAGTTTTGTAGAGGTCAATATTCAGCTGGCTGGGTCTGGATAAATTAGCTGGAGAGCTTTGTCGGGATAATTTGATCTGGATATTCAGCCCTAGGCGGGTGGCGCCCTGGGCTGTCCGGGCAGCTTTAGGACTGCTGTTTATCCAGGCAGTCACTTGGGTAACTTTTGTCAGGTGAGTGCTGCTGGATAAAGTGAAATCACATCCCGGGAATGCCTTGGGCAGGCAAAGCTTGTCTGGGAGATGATTTGTGCAGACAAAATGTAACTGAGGAGCAGGCGGGATACATTTAAAACTTGGGGTTTGTCCGGTTATCTTTGAAAGTTCTCTGGACAAACCATTCAAATGTTGACCGCAGAGTCATTCATGTTTTCCAAGTGAGCTAAAACCTTTAAAAGAGATCTCCAGGTGGAGGTGAAAAACCTGTTCAAATACACAGTTATCTCTGGTGGGGATTCTTTGGATGCGCCTTCTTTCTCTTTGCTTGAAGGAAGCACGGGAAGAGGCTTGCTTGAAGCTCTCGGGGAGAGAAGGGGCGAGTGGAAATTTGGAGACCCGGGGATATGAGGAAGCTGATTGTGGAGGGAGAGGGCTGTGGGGTCCGAGCTGGGACTTGGGGATGGGTGGGGAGAGTGAGGGCTTGGAGACGGAGCAGGGATTGGGTGGGCAGGGTTAAGATTGGCTGGGGGTATGAGATGGGTCTGGAAAAAATAAAAGGAGCCCATCCACCAATGTTTGTTCAGAGCCCTGAATCCAGGACAAGAAGGAACAGTACTGGATTTGCCACTAGGCACACGAAACCTGTGCCTTAGGGCGACTGAAATCTGGAGGCGGCGGCTGGCTGGCTGAAGATTTGCTGCCTTGCAGCTGTGTTGAATCTCACACAGTAGATACAGGGAGCAGGATGGGTGCAGGAGGGGAGGGGGTACAGAGCAGAGCAAAGAAAAGCTGCTCTGCTCCCTAATCCGGTCCCTCTCCCCCTTTCCTGACACTGACATGGCTCTCCTTGTCCTGCCCACTGGGATAAGAAGCAGTGACAGGGGTATAAAATGGGGGTGAGAGGAGCATTCTGGGGATAAGAGGAGAGAATTATTGTGGGGGGGGGGACAGAAGAGGGACTGTGAGAAAGCATGAAAGAGAAATCAGGTGTGGGGTAAGGGTGGGCTGGGGGAGCTGAGGGGATCATTTCACATAGTAAGTGATAGCAGAAAAAGAACAAAAGGGCCCATCCAGTCTTACAGCCTCATTTTGGGGTTGTAACTGCCGCTCCGTGCAGTTTACCCCGTGCCTTTCTTGGAAACACAATAATTTCAACGTGGTTTTTGGTTGAACGACTGCTCCATGCAGGTTACCCCAGAGCTTTTGTTTCCTGTCCTAACCAATAAGGGATCTCCCACTCATCCCCACCTATCCTCCCATTTTGAGATGGTTAGAAGAAGATGGGTGGAGGACCCTTGAGAGGTGAGGAGAAGGGCTTGGGGTTTCGGGGGTATGTGTCGGTGTGGGGGAGAGAAAGGAATGGGGTTGAGGGGGGTGGGAGGAGAGAGAGTGTGTGTGTGAAATTGGCTGAGAGGTTAGAGAGAAGATGGGGTGAGGGCTGCTGTGTCACAGCCGATACCAACGAGGCGAGGGCTGTGCTGGAGCCACTGCTAGCAATGGCAGGGAGCCTTGTGCTGCAGCTCCCACTCCAGCCGATACAGTAAAGCGCGGCCGCGGTTACCGTTTCTAACCCGCTTTGTACCCACAATTTGGCTGCGTAAGTCCAACCCGCAATTCACTATCCCTTTTAACCCATCCTTACCACCTCTTTAAATCAACGGGTAACCCTTTCCGCCCGCGGCATGTGTATGAGATGTAAACGATCGGATTAGCTATTCCCTCCCATACAGCATGTGCGCCCCGACTATCGCCTTTTTAACCTGCAGTTTTGCCGCGCGTTTAACCTGCTAACCTACCGCCTACCCCTACCCCTGCATTAGTGTGGAGCGTCAGGTCAGAGAGACAAAATTTCATGGGCAAACAACCCCCTCATCCCCCGGGACCCTTACCCTGGCGTTAGTGTGGTGTGACAGCAATAGGCAGGCTCCGGTCAAAATCCCCCCCTCCCGAAGCAAGGCGCAGGGCGAAAATCAGCTCGACATGTCATTAAAACAAAAGTGAATAAAGTGTAATAAAAGTAAACTTACTGCATGTGAATTTTCTTTGAACAGTCCTCTCTCTCTCTCCTCCTCCGGAGGCGCGCACTGCGGCTCCCCTGCCTCCCGGGGGCAGCCGAAGGCGAAAGCGTATGGGCGGGCGGGCGAAAGCGTGCGGGTGAAAGTGAATGAATGCACGCCCGTACGTGGCGGGAGCCGGCGGGCGTGCATTCATCCAGTGGAGGGAGCCGGCGGCGAATGAATGCACGCCTGTGTACGCCTGTGCGTTCAATTTGGGAGCTCAAGGCGTGACATCACGGCGTGTGACGTCTGCGTTCGGTAATGCACTGCCTTGAGCGCCCAAATTGCACACAGGCGTGCATTCATTCACCTTCGCCGGCAGCTTCCAGCAGTCCCCGCCGGCGAAGGTGAATGAATGCAATTTGGGCGCTCAAGGCAGTGCATTAGCGAACGCCGACGTCACACGCCATGACGCCAAATGTCGTGACGTAACGCCTTGAGCGACCAAATTGCATGCACAGGCGCACATTCATTCACCTTCGCCGGCGGGGGCTGCTGGAAGCCGCTTTCGCCGCCGGCTGCCCCCGGGAGGCAGGGGAGCCGCAGTGCGCGCCTCCGGAGGAGGGGAGAGAGAGAGGACTGTTCAAAGAAAATTCACATGCAGTAAGTTTACTTTTATTACACTTTATTCACTTTTGTTTTGATTTTCGCGCTGCCTTGCTTCGGGAGGGGGGGGGGGGGGGAAGAGGACTCGCAATCCCCCCTGGTACCTGTCATTTGAAATGACAGGTACCAACGCACCCTGGATACTGTATAGGCGCTGTATAGCGCTCTGTACAGTAAAATGGATTGCGCGGGCCTAACGCTTCACGGACGTGGCTTGCACTTGCAAGCTATTTAAATACAGTATCGAGCGGTAGGTGATCCAGAGTGTTCGTGCGACAACCGCGGGTGCGCCCGGCACTAACGCACCTCTTCCTACCGCTCCTTACTGTATCGGCCTGACTGTTAGGTAAGTTGCAGGAGCTGGGTGCATGACCAAACGTTCACCCTGGGTGCCAAATACTCCTGCACCAGCCCTGGCATGGGGAGCAGGGTAGAGGCTCCTCCCCACCCCCAGTGCAATTCAGATTCTTCTTCCCATCATCTTGGATTTTATCCCCCAGATCCTGTAACCTTCCTTCCTTCCTACATCTCCCTTTTCCCCAGACCCTGCAACCCACCCTCTAAGCCCTGATCCAAGATCCTACATCCTCCCTTTCAAATTCCTGATCCTCATATCTTCCGCACCCCTCCCCACCTTCCTTGATCTTCCCCAACTCTCATCCTCTCCCTCCCTGCTCCTCTCACTTTCTCCATCTCTCAGATCTCTGAGCCGATACTTGAGATCCCGTTTCCTCACTCAGTAAAAACATAAATTATACAGACACACACAAAGTTTGAAAACTACTTTATTTTTATAATGTGATATGTTTGCCAACGTGCGTCAGAATTTCCTAATTCTTGTAGCAGAATCTACCCCTGAGCTGCTGCCGTATAAACCGTGCAGCTGTACCTTAAGCCTTTCTGTTTCCGGTTGTTGGCCCTTCTGGGGAGGAGGGGAGCCTACAGCGCCAGCAGTGCCTAGGGACAGCAAAACCCTCAATCCCTTACTGGGAGGAGTGGACTAGGCAGGCAGGATAGAGGGGGGAGAGAGTCCTTGGAGGGAGGGAGAGAGGAAAGAGAATGGTTGGACGGAGGGGGAAGAAGGGGGAGAGAGAGAGAGCCTGCAGGAAGGGAAGAGCGGGAGAATGGATGGAGAAGGGGGAGATCATGTCAGGGGAGGGGGTGGAGAGAGACAGATAATGCCAGGAGGAAGGGGAGGGGAGAGGATATGTGGGGGCAGGGGGTACTATCTGACCTCCATGTTACTCTACAGATCCAGTGTCTCAGGCCCCAGATAGAGCTAGCCCGTCCCTTCCAGGTCTGTAACTGCGCAGATGGCGCCCGAGCCAGGTCAGAAAACCCAGAAACCGAGGACCATAGCCAGAAACGTCTTTGCTGTGGGTGCAGGCTTTGCATTGCTCACTATTTATCCAACCCTGAGCAGAATCCAAACATCCCCTGTTTAACCAATTAATCTTTATTGGGTACTGACTGTGTGGTGCTGACAGCCTCTTTCACACCTCATTAAACAGAAAAGTTTGCAGTGTGTAAAAAGCCTCCCACTCCCAGACTCCTCTCTTTATTAATCTCACTATAATCTGCGTAATGGCGCCATCAAACTCACTACCTTTATCTGGGAAAATTGCCTCCATTCCCCCTGATCACTGGTGCCAAGTCAATAACATTACAGAGAAAAGGCTCTTCTTAATTTAAGGGGAGGGACCTCCTGCATGGCACATAAACCGCAGTTTATTGTCAACATGCAAGCACAGCATCAGCTACCCCCAGACCCAGGCAGAGAGTCACGCCTGGAGGTTCCAAGTAGGGATGTGCAAAAAAATCTTTTTCCGCTTTTCTGCTGCAGTCACTCCTGCCCCATCGGCTTCTTGATGGATAATGGTGCCAGCTAGCTCTGAGGCTGGTGCCATTTTGTGGCACGGCCTTATAGCGTACGGCAATGAAACAAAATGGCACCGGCTTCACTCAGAGCCAGCCGGCACCCTTTCCAAACCAGGAACCGGGGGACCGTTCCTGCCCCAGAGTGCATCAGAAATGCCCACAGAAAGGGTAAATGTGGTCTAGGGGTGGACTGCAGGGGGAAGCTTAGAGGATGGCGGTGGTAGCAGCAGCAGTGGCAGTATTTGTGTCTGGTAGAACAAAAACGTCCCCAAATATCGGGGGCATTTTTTGTTCATTTCATTGTTAAAACAACATGAAATGTGTTTCATTGCATTTTTTCATTTAATTTAAAAAAGAATGCACAGACCTAGTTCGACCTTTTTATTCTTAAACCTTGTCTGGAAGCACATGGCCTATCGGAATTGCTAGGCTAAGAAACTGCTTCCAGCTTCAGAAACACTGAATGGTTCAGGGCATGAACACAGGGAAACAGAGCCTAGGAGATGGTCACAGGGATATGATCCTGTCTCCTTTAGGACTGGAAAGTTCAGGGGATGAACATAAGGATACAGAGCCTGCCACTTCTAGGGCTCAGGGGATGAACACAGGGATACAGAGTCTGTCACTTCTAGGACTGGCGGGCTTGGGATGAAGACGGGGATACAGAGCCTGCCACTTCTAGGGCTGTAGGGCTCAGGGGATGGTCACAGGGATATAGATCCTGTCTCCTTTAGGACTGGAAAGTTCAGGGGATGAACATAAGGATACAGAGCCTGCCACTTCTAGGGCTGTAGGGCTTGGGATGAAGACGGGGATACAGAGCCTGCCACTTCTAGGGCTCAGGGGATGAACACAGGGATACAGAGTCTGTCACTTCTAGGACTGGCGGGCTTGGGATGAACACAGGGATACAGAGTCTGTCACTTCTAGGACTGGCGGGCTTGGGATGAAGACGGGGATACAGAGCCTGCCACTTCTAGGGCTCAGGGGATGAACACAGGGATACAGAGTCTGTCACTTCTAGGGCTGTAGGGTTCAGGGGATGGTCTCAGGGATATAGATCCTGTCTCCTTTAGGACTGGAAAGTTCAGGGGATGAACAGAGGGATACAGAGCCTGTCACTTCTAGGACTGGAGGGCTCAGGGGACGAGCACAGGGATACAAAGCGTGTCACCTTTAGGGCTAGAGGGCACAGGAATACAGAGCCTGTCAACTTTAGGAGCATGAATTTTCCAAGTTCTGGACTAGAACATCCTCTGTGATAGTTAAACAGATAAATAAAAACAAAAAGCACATGTTAAAAAAATTTATTAAAATGTCCAGCAGTAGAGAAATGGCCCATGTTTTAACACTACAGTAGTATAACAGAACACTGTAAAACGCCAAAACCAGCAAGAGAACTGGGGCGAGATGTATGATCAGACATACGGATACACACACACACACAAAGAGAAAATGGACGGTCACACTCTGCAGCAGCCCCTCCCTGCCTGGCAAGTTACTGCCTTAACTCAAAATTGAAACAGTTGATTTTTTTTTTTCCCAGTTGAAATGCAAGATCAAAAGTGGCCATAATAGCTAGCAGAAGATAAGAAATAACCCTTTAATAACTCTCAAATAACATTACTGACTCCATAGGCCACTTTTCTCTGCTGCAGCTGTAATTGCAACGGCTTCTCTTCTGTGAAAACGGGAGCAGTGCAAACAATTACTCACAGGAGAAAATCTCCAGGGGACAGGAGCTGTGTATCTCCTACAAGCCAAGCAGAGCGCAGCATGAGAGAGGGAAAAAAAATATATAAAAATGCCACAGGCTAAGCCCCCTCCAGTGATTCTTCCATTTACCTAAGCTCAGGAATTTTACAGAGCCCAGGTCAGAGACTGTAAGCTCTTTGGGAAGGAGGCCCCTTTCACTCAGGCTACAGAAAATCCCCTGACCAAGAACAGGAATCAATTCACAGCAACACAGCATAGGAATCTGCCAAGGGCCAGATGTGCTAGAGGGGTTTTTCTCTGTTTGTGTCAATTGATAAAATGGCCTTCAGAGAGGTGACCCGCTCTGCTCTTCCTTGCCAAAACATTCTGTGTGATTTAAGCAGAGATTCGGACCTTTGTTACCTGCGTGAGGCAGACCTTAAGGTACTGATCCCACAGCATTATGTAAGACCTGTTAATCACATGGTTGACCTCAATTTTTTTTTTTTTGCCTGGAGTAGACCTGGCTGCTGCTTTAAGAAAAGGGAACTGAGAGGAAAATCTCAGGAACAATTCAAGAATCCAAACAAACCCCTTCCCCCACAAAAAAACAAAACACCCAAAAACCATAAAACAAACCAGCCTAGTAAAACATTTGCAAATCTACATCAGTCTACAGCTAAGACATCTTGTTAACATTTTACTGATACACATTTCATACCTTTCCCATTCAGGTTCATAAAAGATATTTTAAAATATCTTCAAAATATGCATTGCGATATTTTTTTCTGGGGGGGGGAGGGGAACAGGGCCCCATATCTTTTTCTATAAGCACAGTGAAATTAAGACCCTTTGATGCCAGTTCCTTGATATCTCGAAAGGATCATTCCTTTTTAATCACCATTTATGTGAAGCCTCAGGTACAGATGCTTGTAAGCAAGCAAAGTAAACTGACCAAGGAAAACGAGGCATGGACAAGACTGACTCACTGGCCCTTTAAGTCAAAACCCCAAATCTATAAGAAATATGGACCTGCAATAGACAGAGTGGCCACAGGATGGCACCATTGTTCCATCAATCACACATTTTTCCATAGCAAAAAGTTTCTTTTAAATTAAATGGACAGTAACATTAGGCTATAAAGATGAAGTGGACTCTTGTCCTCAAAAGCTCATGCCTCAATAAATTGGTTAGTCTATAAAGGTGCAACCTGCCTCTGCCATTTTTTTGTCACACCAGACTAACACTGCTACCCCTGTGAAGATTAGGCTATAATGATCCACTTCTACTGCAAAATTGCATTCTCATGTTATGTGCTATTCACTCTGAAATGAGAGGCTCTAAACAAACCAACAAAAAGTCACAAACCAAGCCCCATACATTTGAAGGGAATTTGGTTCAAGATGACCATTTCTGAAGATCCCTAAGCATACACCAGAGCACCAGATGGAAGAGGTGTGGCAGAGAACGGATGGGGGAAGACGAAAGGAGAGGGTGAGCTGATGTCTCCTTTGTCAATGCCACTGAATCAGCTTCTGTTAAATAAACTTCACTTTTGTGCAGCTCCTTTCCAGATGAAAAATTAGAGAGTTGACGCATACAGAACATGAACAGCATTAGAAGAACAGGTTAGGGACAAACTTGAGCTGTCTTGTCACCTACATACACAACTTCAGTATAAATAGATATACATATATACACACAGCAAAACCTCATTAGGATACACCAGGTCCTTGGGGGTCACCACAAGTGGCTTTATAATCCATTCAGGCATTCAGAAATGTAGTGCTGAATTGCAAGTGGTGGGAGCCTTTTCATGACGCTGCTAACAAAAAAAGCAACATGCGGAGCACTTAACGGCTAAATGCAGACCTTTCAACTCCAAGACTGTGAAATAACAAAGAGAGAAGCAGGACAAATACGTGAGGGACTCCCCCGGGATTGTTGAAATATACTTTAGTTTTACATTTTACGAAGAACAGAAAAGATAGAAAGAAGCAGGGGGGGGGGGCAGCAAGAGAGGAGGAGGAGGATGCTTGTGGGGAGCAGTAGGAGAGGAACAAGTGGTCCCAGGATGGGGGCACTAGGAGAGGAGGAGGAGGAGGATGCTGGTGGGAGGCAGCAGGAAAGGAGGAGAAGGACCTTGGTTGGACGCAGCTGGAGAGGAGGACCCTGGTTGGGGGGGAGGGGGTGCGCAGTAGGAGTGGCGCAGGAGGATGCAGATTGCGGGGGAGGAAGAGAGAGGAGCAGGAGGACGCTGGTTGGGAGCAGGAGGGCACTGGATGGAGCCTCCAGAACTTGTTCATTTCTGTCCATTATCATTCACTGAGCAGACACAGTAAGCAGAAAGAGATTTGCGACCTGGATCAGACAGAGGCCCTAGAAATTTTGCAAATTAGGTTAACATGGCTGAAGGGAAACCTCAAAAAGGCAGAACACATCTGCAAACGATAGGAAAAGGTTATGAACTAACACCTGAAAAGACAGAAGATTATTATTTACAGAAGAGGGACCAGCAATCAAGTAACAGTGCTCCATGTTATATGCATAGTGATGCTGCACACCAGAGGTGTTATACTGAGGTTTCACTGTGTATATATACATATTCATATATATATATATATAATGTAGTGTCCATCAACAAGCAGTTTCAATATCGTCTGTCTGTAAGAGACCAGAATAAAGGCTTAGAGTAAGGGGACCTGTCCACGAAGCTCATACACTGCCTGCCTGCCTTCCAATCGCTTTTTCCTGGCTCCCATCCAGCATTGAGGACTCTGGGAGCTCCGGTGCTAATGGCCCTGTCTCACTGGGCTCTAGAAATAGTTGGATTCAGCCTCCCAGTCCAGCTCAGCGTGCTTCCGATGTTTTCTCCTCTCCCGGTGGGATCTGTGATGCCGGTGGCTTCCGTGGTGCTTGTGGTGATGTTTGTGGTGGTGCCGCCGTGTCCTGTGGAACCTCCGGGCTGCAGAGACAGAAAAGTCAGAGCTCGGCTCAGCCTGCTGCCACCTCTCAGGGAGCCCTTTGTCATTATCACAATGAATGCCACGGACAGGCAAACTTATCTCCCTCCTTCCCTCCCTTTTTTTCCTAGGGGAGTCAACGGCATCATTCAGAGAACCCTCAATGTGGCCGTCAAGGTTAAAGGCCCTGGCATGAATACAAAAAAAACTTCAGTAATAGCTAGGAATACCTTTTTTTAACATTTCTTTTTAGGAACTAATTTGCTTTGCAGGAAAACAGAAGACAGCAGCAGAGGTTTTTCTCTCTCTACTTTCCCCACCTCCCTCTGCTAACCTACGAGAGCACCCATCTCTGTCCTAAATCCAGAATATAATGCATGGGCTCCCGTGGCACTCTTGGAACAACCAGCAGGGGTCAGCGTTGAGCACAGACTATGACGTGAGGGAATGTGAGCACGGCCTCCGGCGCTCTCCCAGTAGTCCGATGTCTGGACCGGATCACCTCATGCCATCTAAACCCTGCGCCGCTGCAGCTTCTACTGATTTTTACTAAAAATTAGAACTAATCGTGGAATCGTCCCTTCCAGCCACCCTCCGGGGGAGGTGTGAGTGTGTGTGGGAGGAGCTCACGTTTGGTACAGACGATTTTGGGTCGGTCCCACTTCCCGTTACTGTGGCACCTGATGGTCGGGATGTGCCTCTGGGTGAACCCTTCCCGGCACTGGTATCGGACCAGGGAGTGGATGCTGTACTTTTCTTTCTTCTTGCCCACAGTAACGGCATTCCCAACGGCGGGGGGAGACCCACACAGCACTACGGCAAGGAACAAGAAGGGACAGAAGTCAGAACATGGCTACGGCTCTACCGGGAAGGGTCTCTCACTTGCCAGTGTACGATCAGGATAGAATGGGGGGGGGGGGGGGGGGGGAGTGTTTTCCATGGCGGCTTCCTTACCTGTTCCTTTTTTACAGACGTACGGCAGGTTGTAGTTGCAGGGCACGTCATTCCACCGCCCGTCCTCGTGGGCGACCATCACTACGCAGTCCTCCCCGCCAGCGAAGAAGTTATCCGGCTGCCGTTCCCGCCAGTTCTCATATTGCTTCGGGGCAGAGAGGAAAGAGAGAAACGAGATTGGTGGGGGGGCTGTCAGCAGGGCTTAGCAGCGCTATGGGGCAGGGCCAGGATGCCTCGCAAATCAAATCTGCTTCCTTTTTTCAAAGGAGTTAATAACCATGTGGATAAAGGTGAACTGGTAGATGTAGTGTATTTGGATTTTCAGAAGGCATTTGACAAAGTTCCTCATGAGAGGCTTCTAAGAAAACTAAAAAGTCATGGGATAGGAGGCGATGTCCTTTCGTGGATTACAAACTGGTTAAAAGACAGGAAGCAGAGAGTAGGATTAAATGGTCAATTTTCTCAGTGGAAGGGAGTGGACAGTGGAGTGCCTCAGGGATCTGTACTTGGACCGGTGCTTTTCAATATTTATTTATTTGCTTTTTTATACCAACATTCATTGGGGTATAAGTTTATGGTGTCTTATTAATATTACATTGTAACCATAAAACTCAAAAACTTATATAACATGGTAACAGTCTTATTATTACATTGTAATAGTGAGAAACTCGAAAACTTATATTATTACACTGTAACAGTAGGCAGCTCGAGGAATTATTGCACTGCATTGTATCAGTAGGAACATAGGCAACAGTCATAATTGTGTTATGCGAGCATACAATGAGGTTTAATAGCATGGTGACGGTTGCACTGTGTCATGAGACTAGGATGGGAAGGGGGAGGGGAGGTTTACGATGTATTTATAAATGATCTGGAGAGGAATACGACGAGTGAGCTTCCATATTAGGAGTTACCACCCAGGCTCAGTAGGCGGCGGGAATGGCACACATCAAACATATGCAAATATATTTGTTGAATATTCATTGAGGATATCCAATTCTGTTTGGCAATCTTGAGGGCCAGCTTACCATACCCTCTGATGTCCTGAAACGGGAGCCTTAAAAAACACACAGAGCTGGATCCCAGTGACCTGGAGCACTGGTTGATATTATAACAAATGAAATGGTGGGGTGGGGTCATCGGATGGGACCTCCAAGAGTTGTATCTGTCCCCCCCCTCCCATGTGGGGCTAAAACGGGTGGGTGGGCAGTGTGAGGAGAGAGGCACCCACGGCAGATCAGCTGAAGCGGTGATGGTTTGCTTCCCGGGAGACCCAAGATTCCCCTGCTCCCTTGGAAAGGGACAAAGCAAACTGCTCCCATCCCACTCCAACCCCCGCTGCCAACTGATTTTCAGCAACATGCGTCATGAATATCCATGAGACAATTTTGCATGTGAAAAGAGATCTCCTGATTATTCATGGT
Organism: Rhinatrema bivittatum; assembly: GCF_901001135.1. Taxonomy (NCBI): domain Eukaryota; kingdom Metazoa; phylum Chordata; class Amphibia; order Gymnophiona; family Rhinatrematidae; genus Rhinatrema; species Rhinatrema bivittatum. The sequence continues at coordinate 226,722,609 of NC_042622.1, forward strand.
GGTCATCCCAGCCTGGGGGACTGGGTGGCCCGCTCTTTACTGCCCGGGTGTGAGCCTGTCGGTAAATTCTCCCCGGTACACAGACAGCAGAACCCCCCAGGAGAACCACAAACACTCGTGCAAGCTCAAGCACAACCTGAAAAACAGCAATACAAATTCAAAAACAGGGAAACCAAATCCACAGAGCACTTGTGAACCACAGGGCCGGACTGGAGAGCGGGGGAGAGGGTAATGGGGGATATTTGGTGCCTGTATTGCCACTACCTAAATCCAGGCCTGGCCAACCAGGGGGAACAGCACTAAGCTGCTTCCAGCTCTGGCTAAGGTGAAACATGCAGCCCGGGGCTGTTTTAAACGCTACATCACACGGGGGAACGTCCGGTCAGATCTGCAGGCAGAAAAGAGGACAACAGCTCCATAAAGCCACCCAAAAAGTCAAATACCAAACCCGATGACAATGTAAGAGACACCAGGCAAGGCCCTGTCTGTGGTGGAGAGGCATTTACTAAGCTCCCTGTGCTCCGCCAGCATGAAACATATTAGTGGAATAAATTCACCTAGCTGTTAATGGTGGCATCGGGCAGCCTGGGCTCTCTCTCTCTTTTAATTGTAATTAGGGAGGAGAACAGATGGTGCAGACCTCGTATGTGTCATCTGTACTAAGCTTAGCCAAGGATTCTTCAGTGGGCAGGTGAGCAAAGCTTGCTGCTCTTCCTCCCCTCCCGGGCAGATGATCTGAAATGAAATTTGGCAGTCCTAGCAAAGCGCCACACCCACTGACGCTCTCCGCCGTGACTGGGAGCTACTTTCCAGCTGGGAACCTACAGCCCCCGGTCCCAAAACAGGGGAGTCTACCTGCTGAGCCCACCCCCCTCTCAGGGCTTTCCAAACCCACCCTAGCGATCCCCTAGGCTGTCAAGATATCCATAATGAATATACATGGGATCAATCTGCCTATATCCCATGGAAATTGATCTCATGCATATTCATTGTGGACTTCCTGACGACCTGACTGGCTGTGGGGTTAGCAGGACAGGTTTGGGAAGCCCTGCTCCAGCCGGGGTGCCCAGAGCCTTCTGCTTGGGACTCTGCCACGCCACCAACGTATTGAGTCCCGGGGGGGAGGCGAAACCCGGGGCCAGCTGCGCCTCTCTCCTCCTTTCCCCCCCACCCTTACCAAGCCAGAATTGTCCGTCCACTGGAAATCCTGCTCCACGATCCTGTCGTTGAGTCCTATCCAGGTGTTTTCGTGGCCAAAGCCTGCCGAGGAAATTCACAGAGGTAAGGGAAGACAGGTTTCAACCCCACTGCACTGCTCGTGATGTCAGTGTTCGCAACCCTGACACCGTATCATCACCTGGTCCTGAGCCAGCCCTGGTCCACCCAGCTCCAGCCCACAGGATGACCCGGGCCGGGCTCCACCAAGACGGGAGTCGGACCACCATTGGCTGGACTCCCGTCCCCGGATGCTGTCGGAGACCGACACAGGCAGGAGGACGCTGGAACGAGGCTGCAGGGCTCCACGTGACTTCAAATCCCAAAAAGGCCCCCTAAAAAGGAGGAAGTGGCTGCCAAAAATTGGGTTGGGGGTTTTTTCTTTAGAAACTGGGAGGTCCATATTCGGAATCATTTAGCTGGTTAACTCACTGGTTATCCGGTTAAAGTGAATATTTGGGCACTTATATGACCAAATGTACGACGGATATCTTTTAACCGGCTAAAATGTAGCAGATAATTTAGGGGTATTCCGGGGGTGTTCCGTGGAGGAGTTACGTTAGCTGGATAAGTTGTCTGGCCAACGCTGGTATTCAGAATTAAGCGGATAACTTATCAGGCCACATCTGGTCAGGACAAAGAGCTGTTCTAGAGTTAGCCGGATAAACTGGACTGCACTACTGAATGCACCTCCAGAGTTTATCCGGCTAACTTTGCTATCCGAAATGTGACTGAATATGGACCTCTAGGTTCTTTCTTTCACTGTGACTTGAAAATAAAAATGTGCATATCCTGTACTCCATGGCTTCCACATGGCAGAAAATACAACTACAAAAGCCCTGGCTGAAGCTTAGAGAGCAGGAGGAGCCTGTGACCCCCCTCAGGGGCTGGGACTCCCCTCCCCTCCCCCCCCTTCTACTAGTGGAGAGAGAGAGCATGGGGCTGTGTGGCTCTGCAGGGGGAAGGCACATCCCGTGTTTATTATCCTCAAACCTATTGATAATTACACCCCAAAACCCTGAGGGGGGGTGGGGATTACATTATTTAAAGAGCCATATGTAATCTGATAGGAACAGATGTGATTTGGAGTCCCTTAAAGTGACCCCACAGTGCCTTCTGTGGTGGGTGGGGACTATTTTCTGTTCATTAGGGGTGGAGAAAAAAAAAAAAAGAGGGGTAGCTACAAAAAACTATCAGTATGATATTTCTCTGTGGCTTTTCTGTTCTTGTCTAACCGTTGATTGCAAAGCATTATGGGCAATCCAGTCAGGATGAAGGGCGCTGTTATAGGAAGGTAACTGTTACACAGCGGAAAGAAGGCGGAGCTCCAGCAAGCCCCCGCCTTCCTCAGGGCCCGGACAGACGCCCGCATTCACGTTGGCCAAGCCACGGGAGGGCCCCCGGGCTTTGCAGGAAGTGCCGCGGGCCCTCGGTGTTCCGACCCTGGATTCTGCCGCTCCCAATTTCTGAATATATTATACTGGGGATTTCTTCACCAAAATAAAACAAAACCCCCCCACAAAAAACCTTGAGCCCCCCACCGCAGCGGGCTCTTACCGTTGATGAAGCGCTGCTCCTCTGGCGTGTGGACGCTGGTCAGGTGCCCCGTGCGCCGGCGGCAGTCCCTCTCCGCGTCCTCCCAGGACCGCCGGTGGGGGAAGTAATGGTAGCAGTGGCCCTGGAACTTGTGCCAGTTGTGGTCGCAGCCCTCGGTGTCTGCGGGGAGGGAGGAAGGGAGAAGAAGTGGTGAGGGAGGCATGTCCTGGGCAGCTGGGGGGAGGGGAGGAGCGACTGTCAGACTGTCCACCATCAGGAAGAGAGACTGCGCACCTCCGTTCCCTATGAAGCTGGCCGTGGCGGCTCTTTTGCCCCCATTTTATCTGTGGCTGCGGTTTCTGCTGGGCACCTAACAAGCCGGGATTTGAACGCTGTCCCCCACCCCTGGACCTAAACACGCCCTTGGGAAGGCCTCCTCTCAGCCTGGCTAACGGTCACGAGGGCGGTTTTCAGACGCTCGATTTAACTGGGGCAAAACGCTTTTTTTTTTTTTTACAGGCGTGAGCCACTTTGAAATTCAGCTTCTCGATCGGCCCCATTCAAGGGAGCTGCCGGGTCTCTTACCTGCGCGGGTCGCCCCCATGCCACGTTCTGCTGCTCAGATATTTCTCTTCCCCCCCCCCCTTCCCCCTTATTTATTACAAAGCTTTTGCCCAAACGCAAATATTTCCGACTCCCTGCCCTCTGGTCACAGAAGCAGCTCCTGAGTAGTCACGGGAGTTTTCCCGCAAGCTGTGGATTAGGTCACGTTCCAGCCTTCCCCTCAGAGTGACCTTATACCTGGGAGGACTCAACCGTCGCTGGAAAACGGGTGAGCAGGCAGCCCGATGAGTCCAAACCGGAGAGTGAGATATTCCCGCCCTAGTTTCAAGAGTCCTCGGGGAGGGGGGGTGGGGTCACACCTTGGGAAAGTGTTGGCAAGGGGGTATTCGGGGTTGCTCCAACCCCGAATACCCCCTTGCCAAGCTCACAGCTGCCCCGTGCCCTGGGTTATATTTTATTTTTCACCTTTTTTCAAACCTTTTCACAACTGCCAGTTGAAGTTAGCAGGTAGGATACTTGATCACCTCTGCAACCATCACAAAAGGCTGGCTATCTGTGCCCAATACCGACCACCATGTGCATCTGGCTGACAGACAAGACGTTTTTGCATGGTAGCCCATGGGATGTATTTACTAGGTTGCTGTCTTTTGTTTTTTTTTTCCAAACCTGGCATCCATCTTTAAAATGTGGATATTCCCAATACTTTTGAGCCATTCTCATATTTCCAAAGCCTGTTAGCTTTTCCCCTGGAAGCAGGCAGAGCCTGGGTAGCAAGGAGCAGAGGAGAACTGCAGCTCTCCAGATGTGCACAACATCTGCTCCTGAGGTGATGACCGCTAAAAACATTTCTGCCTCAACCTGCACCCAAATGATTACAAATGCAAACTCTGCCTGGGATGGCTCCAGACCAACAGCGAAAGGAGTGGATTACTCTCAGCCCAGTAGGACACCCCAAGAAAATGAGGCCCCCTGCAGGCAGCCAGAATCTGTAGAGAGAGGTTTTAAATGTAAAAAGATGCTCCTCGCCTCCTGCATTTTTAAAAATTCTTTATTTATGAATTCTTAAATGTTAACAAGTCATACAAACTGGACCAGAAATATAGTACAAAGCGATCAGAGTATACAATGCAGAAAATGCGTTTAAGGAAATAAAGGATCTCAAGGCTTTATCAGACCACAAAATTTGGGGAATCCAATACAGAAAAAAAAAAAAGAGAAGAAAATTTTCAACAAAGAAATCAGTCGAAGGCTAAAGGAGAGAATCTTCAAATGATTATTTAGCGTCTTAAAACCATGGAAACTATTGACTATAGAGATGCAGGTTCCTGTCTGCATCTAATCATTAAGAAATACATTTAAGACATATTTAACACCCTGATATTTAACAACACATTTACACGGAAAAAACAACCAAAACATAGCCCCCAAATCCAAAACTGCTGGACACATCAGAAGACAGCGCTTCCTCTTAGACCGCGTGACTTTGGCTACATCTGGAAATGTAAGAATTTTAAGCCCTATAAAGGGGATCTCTCTTATGGAAGAACAACTTTGAAATAAAGTCACGATCAGAGTCTAAAGAAAAAGTGACTACCAAAGCTGAAGGCAGAATTTCTTCAACCACAGATCTTTCGAGATGTGAAGAATCTAGTGCTTCAACGGCAACAGGATCTTCTCTCACGCGAGGATCTTTCTGACTCACTGGAACATAATAAGCTTTCGATATGGGAGGAAGCAAACTTTCAGTAACGGATACAATTTTCCATGAAATATTTGCATAGCATCTCTACAGGAGAGGTCATCTTCTTAGGAAAATTAATAATCCTAATGTTCCGGTGGCGTACCTCATTTTCGAGATTTTCAATCTTATTTTGTAAATATAAAACGGCCAGAAGAAACCACATCTGTTGACTTTTGCAGAACGGAATCCTTTAATTTCCCAGGAATCAACTCTAGATGACATTTCTAATTATTGAGAATGTGAAGCTTGAAAAGAATTAGATAGATCTCGTTGCTGTGAGACAAACTGAGCAACTTGAGCAGAGAGATTCGCTATGGCTTCCCAAATTAAATGCAAAGTAATGTTTGAAGGTTTAAGCTATGGAGTAAATAGTACCTCTTTAGAAGCAGTCCGTTCCAAAGAAGTGGTAGAGGGAAAAGCAGCAGGTAAGGATTCGGCTGCCTGCGCACAGCAGCCAAGTGAACCATGGCTCAGCTCCGACATTCGGGCGCATCCCAACGCCGCTGGAGCAGACGCTCCAATGTCATTCATTTGCGACGGCGGTGAATGGACGCGCCGGGTTGCGGAGGAATCTGGCGCAGCTCTGGAGTTAGAGAGGACTCCAAGTCTGAGACTGCCGCCGACAGGCCTCTGCTTGGCAGGTTGTCCCACATCCCCTCGACAGAGAGAAAGGGAAGATCCTGGCCCCGGAGGATATGTTTGTCCATTGGGCCGGTCAGAGTGGAGGTTTCGGAAACCTCCAAATACAGTCTTGCCTTGCCTTTCCCTCATCACCGAAGGAAAAAAACGTGAATATAAGGCTAAATTTTCAAAGAGGTAAGAAGAGATCTACGGAGCGGCTACCTTTAGCATGCAGCCAGTCTCCTACATTTTTCTTATTTCTAGTGCCTGGTTTTTCATAATAGCTTCATCTAGGCTCAACTCAGCACAAAGGTGGAGAGAGAGGGAAGGAACAGTAGGGAAGAGAAAGAGAAGGGGGAAGGAGAGTGAAAGGGAAAGAGAATGACTGATGTCTTTCTTCCCCAACCAGGGATCGTCTCTCTCCCTCTCTCTGCCAGACTACCGGTAACTGGTCGCACTCTTCCCGGTGCTGCCTGCTTGCACCATCTCCCCACTCCAGTGGCAGCTGGAGAAGTCGACCCTTCCGTAGTACCCTCACATCCCCCAATCCGCACCATGTTACCTAAATAACTGATTCTTCTCCCCTTCCCAGCACCTATCAGCTCTGCAAGGTTATTGAAGACTGGCGTGACGGGCAGAGTAAAACCAGCAGAGGGGGGGAGAAAGAAGTGCAGAGAGCGGCAGGGTCTCTGAGTTCGGGAACTGTTTTCGGACTACGGGCATCATAGACTCTGTGTGGCTCGTGAATAGCCACCAGCCACTGAATTTATTCTAGGGACACAAAACTTGCTGAGAAGAGCAAAAAAGTGTGAGCTACAAACCAGCGAAAGCTCAAAAGTGCCCAACAAGAGAGGTCTGGACAGAACTGGGCTTCCTGGTACAAGCAGCCCACCACTGCCATGTGCTCTGAAATTCAATGGAGGATAAAGATAATCCTGGAGGCTTTAAATAGAGTAGGAACAGGTATGGTACAATTAGATCATACCTTGCTAAATTTTCTCTTCCCTCAAATCCTGGCAGATCAGTCTTCACAGTGGAATTCCTCCCCCTACCAGCAGATGGCAGTAGAGTTCCAGACCTCTTCCCTGAGGCCCTCTCCTATATGGGCTGGTTCAGCAGGGAAGGAGGCAGTAGATTCTTGACAAAGCTGGTGCTAACTACTATATTTATCTCTATATCCTTTGCTACTTCCCATATCGCCTAAAACATCAAAAATAAAAGGGATGTGCCAGGCACTCGTTGGGGGGGCGGCGGCGCCTGGGCAGGCAGACCTGCTCGCCTCTCTCCTTCCCTGGAAACTTATTCTTCTTGTCTCCCACAAGTAAGGGTAGCCTGAACGTAAGTTGCAAATTAAATTGTGGCCTGCCCCGTGGCCAAAAGAAAAGGGGAAGGAATAGGCAGGCCCTTGCCCCTTGCCCTGAGGGACTGATTAAATTGCCGAGGTGTGTGTCTTTACCCCTGATTCTCTCCTTATGGCTGACTTAAGGGAATATTCTCCCCCTTTTGTAAAATTTTTTTTTTTATTTTATCACTCAGGGTGGGTTTTTGGACTGGTCTGTCGGGTCTTGAGGAAAGAAAATGAGCAGAGTAAGATCTAACTGTACCTTCCTCTTTGTCCAGCTAGACCAGTCTTCACAGTGGGATGTACCTAAGCTGTAGTCATCCTGGCTGGAAAGCACCAGGCCTGCTTCCAGGACTCCCCATGCAAATCTTGTAATTTTTCTCTCAGAGATGCAGCCTATAGGGTAGGTTTTTAAAGTTATGTGCGGGCGTAGATTTGTTCCCGCAACCCGGCGCGAACAAATCTACGCTGCCGCGTGCATGTTATAAAATCCAGGATCGGCGCGCGCAAGGGGATGCACACACCGAGCCGAGCAGCCTGCCTCCGTTCCCTCCGGGGCTGCCGGCGTATCATTCCCCGGCCTGGGGGCTGTTTTGGAGGCCTCGGCCACGCCCGCGGAACACCCCCAGGCCGGCACCATGCCCACAGCCCCGCCCCCGGAACCCTGCCGAATGCCACGCCGCCCCCGACACGCCCCCCAAGCAAAACCCCGGGACTTATGCGCGTCCCGGGGCTTTGCGCGCGCCCGGCGGCCTATGCAACATAGGCGCGCCAGCGTGCAAGTCCCCTGTGCGCGTAAATCCGGCTGGATTTACGCACACAGGGCTTTTAAAATCTGCCCCATAATGTTTTGCAAGCGTGTGCGCGCTGAAGCCCACGTGGCTGCCCTGAAAATATCGATGGGCAGCACTGATCTGTATTCTGCCCAGGAGGAGGCTTCAGGCCTTGTGGTACCTCCTTGCCATTCACAAACAAATACATTTTCAAAGGGCTATGTGCGTAATTTCGGAGTTTATGCTCGTGGCCGGGCATTGTGCGCGCCACGTGCATTTTACAACAGGCCACGCACGTAAACCCCAGTATGTGCAGAATTGCCGACTGAGGGAAAAGGGGGGTGGTTCGGAGGGTATGGTCTGGGCAGGAGAGGCATGTGTGGGGGGGGGGGGGGGGCGCGAGCCGGGACAGCGCCATTACTTCTGCTCCAGAGGGAGCAGTAAGAATTAAAATAAAAAAAATTAGGGATGGTTAGGGTAGATTTAGGGGGCAGGGAGGAGAGGGGAAGAGAAACGAAGGATAGAATTGGGTGTAGGAAAGTTCCCTCCCAGTCCGCACCTTAATTGGAGCGGACTGGGAGGGAACTGGGAGAGGTGATTGTGTTGCCGTGCGTTGCTTTGTAAAATCCACCCCCCCCCCCCCGCGCGCGCTTGTGCGTGAATTTTAAAATCTGGCGCGCCTTTGAAAATTGACCCCTGTGTGTGTGTGTGTGTTGAGGCAATGGCCTCCCTGATCCATCTGGCCATCGAGGACTTGGAAGCCGCCTCTGTGTACAGAACGAATAGCCTGCCTGACCTTCTAAACTTCTTTGAAGACTTTAGATACTTCCAGAGGATTCTTCCGACAAGAGAATGCAAGGCCTTCCTGTGATCCTCACAACCGAAATCTCGGCATGGAGGTCAGCTGGCTGAGGTGGAATTCCGAGGAAGGGCCGGAGTGGTCTAATGGTCACCTTTTCTCTTGAAAAGGAGAGAGACAGTTCACGGCATGACCAGGGGCGAATTGTGGGGAAAATATCCATACTGGCCCATGGGTATACAATTGTGCACACACACACACACAAACACATTTCTTGACCACTTAAGTATAAAACAATGTTTGAACAAAAGACAAAAATATAGAAAGTTCCAACATTGTAACATAATTTAAGTATTTCAGATTTGCACTATCAACCTAATAATTGAAGGTTGACCGACGTGCCGCAAATGCGCAGTAGAGACCAGCTCTACCGCGCATGTGCAGGCGAGCACGTCGGTCTGAGCCAGCGTCAGAAAAAAAAAATGGCGGCGTCAAGTGGCAGCGGCGTCCGGTGGCAGCGGCGTCGGCGGATGGCGGCGTCGTCGGGGGCGTCGGGTGGCAGAGGCGGCAGCGAGGGAGGAGAGAGAGAGGGAGGGACTGACTGAGAGAGGGAGGGACTGACTGAGGGGAGGAGAGAGAGGGAGTGGGACTGACAGAGGGGAGGAGAGAGAGGGAGTGGGACTGAGTGAGAGGGAGGGAGGGAGTGGGACTGAGTGTGAGAGGGAGGGAGTGGGACTGAGTGAGAGAGGGAGGGAGAGGGACTGAGTGAGGAGGGAGGGAGTGAGTGGGACAGAGAGGGAGGGAGGGAGTGGGACTGGGACTGAGTGAGAGTGAGTGGGACTGAGTGAGAGGGAGGAAGAGAGGGGGGAGTGAGTGAGAGGGAGGGTGGGGAGGAGTGGGTGAGTGTGAGGGAGGGAGGTAGGGGGTGGTGAAGAGTGAGGGGAGAGAGAATGAGGGGGAGGTGAGAGACAGAGGGATATAGCCCGTTTTAACGGGCTTAACGGCTTGTCTACTAGATAAGGGAACCCTGACTGACGTGCCGCAAATGCGCAGTAGAGAGCAGCTCTACCGCGCATGCGTGGGCGAGCACGTCGGCCAGGTTTGCCTATTTACAAAAATGGCGCTGGGAGGACCCGTTGCGGCAGCGGCGGCGAGGACCAGGACCTGTAGCGGCGGCGGCGCACGCGCGCGCCATCCGAAGGGGTTGTGAATGAGGAGGGGAGTGACTGAGGGGGAGGGAGGAGAGAGTGAGGTGAGAAGGAGTGGGAGGGAGAATGAGAGGGAGGGGAAGGTGGAAGGGAGAATGAGAGGGAGGGGAAGGTGGAAGGGAGAATGAGAGGAAGGTAGAATGAGAATGAGGGAGGTGGAAGGGAGAATGAGAGAAGGTAGTAGAATGAGGAATGATTTAGAAATGAGAATGCGGGGGAGTGAAGGGAGAATTACGGGAGGTGGAAGGGAGAAGAGGGGGGAGGTGGAAGGGAGAATGAAGGGGGAGGGGGAGGGAGAATGAGGGGAGGTGGAAGGGAAGAATGAAGGGGAGGGGGAGGGAGACATGAGAATGAAGGGGGAGGTGGAAGGGAGAATGAGAGGAAGGTAGAATGAGAATGAGGGGGAGGTGGAAGGGAGAATGAGGGGGGAGGTGGAAGGGAGAATGAAGGGGGAGGTGGGAGGGAGAATGAGGGGAAAGGAAATGGACCGAAAATTTTTTTTTAAATGTAGCCCGTTGTTACGGGCTTAACGGCTAGTCATTTATAAAATAATCCAGTAAGCACTTTCGATTAACAATAAACCCGCTAGTTTGAATTCATTTTCTATTTTCAGTGGAAGGACAGGTGGCAGTTATAACCAATGCCGTATCCCACAGTCGCCGGCAGCTTGAGTTTTTGAGTCCCAGAGTCAGAACAAACTGCTGAACTAGGACACTGCCCCTTACCACAGATAAAATATAAAAATATTCAAATGCTGGTGTCACCTCAGTAACAGCCACAACAATTCCCTCCACTGCCAGGAACATTGTATAATCCAAATTCCAGCAAAAAAGTATTTCTGCCATAGAATAACATCCTAACTGCCAGACTCAAACAGTAACAGCCCCACCTGTAAACAGGCAACACTGGAAATTTAACAGCAGGGCCCTAAAACCCCAATATGCCTCCTATTAGGGAAACCAAACAAACCAGGCTGCTCTAGCTCCCTGCACAGAATCCCTCACCTCAGTCACACATGCAGAATACAAATAGGCCTCTTCAAATGCAGAATAAAGAGGCCACAAACTATAAACGGAAATGTGCAAACAAAAGCTGAATCAATGTATGCAGTGCAACAACCGAAAACCAGAGAGACACTACCATTTCTCATAAACACTCAAACAAAATTAATGAGAAAAAAAAAATAAAAAAATCATTCATACTAATAAAAAATATATATTTCAAAATAGCTGACAATTAGAACATCCATTAAAATGTTTTAAAATGTATCAAACGTAATAAAATATTTCAAAACAGCAGACATGAAATACTATCCAATAATTAAAACTAGTAAGGGATGAAAAAAATCCTCTGCCATACCTGGGAACCTTTTGATTTCCAATCACCCTGAAATTGTTGTGGATTAGTAGGGGAGCAGGAGAGCAAACAAATTATCTTCTGTCGCATACACACGTTCATTCTTTCAAACACAATCATACATATTCACTCACACACACACACACACACACACACAGGCTCTCTCCCCCTCATACACACATACTCAGTCACTGGCTCTCTCACCAATCAGGCCACCTCCTCTGCTGCAGGTGCAGGAGATGTGCTGGGGCTTTTGTATTTAGCAACTGCAGGGAGGGGTGTGCTGGCTCCCGGTGGGCCTCTTCTTTGACTGCAGCGGGAGCGACAGTGCCGGCAGCCCCGCAGGGACTTTGCACTTAGGATCCTATGGGAGGGGTGTGCCGGCCCTGTCTCTCTAAGCCTCCTATCCATCCCCGCTGGTTCCTTTCTTCTGCCGCGGGTAGGAAGATTGGGTTTTTGATTCAGTCGCGGGCAGGTGGGGAAATAGCAGCAGCCCTACTGGACCTTTTGGCCGCGGGTGGGAGGGTTGGTGCTGACAGCCTTGCAGGGGCCTGGGGCCTCTTCTTCTGTTGCTCGTTTGTGGGCTGCGGAAGCCGGGGACACTTTCTGCCAGCGCTGCCTGGCTCCTGCCTAATTGTGGAACCCATCGGAGTCTAGCGGTTCCACAATTAGGCATGCTGCAAAATCTTAAAGCAACCCTGGCAGAAAATGTCCCGGCTCCCGCAGCCTGCAAACACTAGGGATGTGTATTTGTTTCATTCATTTAATTTGTTTCATACGTTTCCCATTACATGTCAATTAGATGTGCATTCGTTTCATACGTTTCATACGTTTCAAATTACATGATTGTATAGGAAACGTATGAAACGAATGCACATCCCTAGCAAACACCCCTGAGGTAGCCCTTTCCCTCCAGTGAGCACATGAGCAAGAGTGCAGCAACATTGGAAAATTGCAGGACCGGCCCACCATCTTCATAGCTTTTTTGGTTGCGGCTCCTCGCCGCTACAGGCAGCGCAGGGGACACAGTAACAATGCAAGCAGGAGCTGGGGAGACCATGTGACCAGCTAGATCGGCCCAGCGATCTAGCTGGTCACATGGTCACAAGGAACCAGCAGGGGTGGATATGAGGCTTAGAGAGACAGGATCCCCCGAAAGGCCAATCCGCCCCTGGGCATGACAGGGCTTGGATCTCCGATATTCTTCTTTCTGAGCATATTGCTACTAGGAAGGCTGCCATCCAGGTAAGAAGCCTTAACTGGATCCTACTGAGCGGCTCCTAGGGGGCTTTGGCTTGCACCTTCAATACCAAGTTCGGGTCCCATGCTGGAACCACTGGTTTGTGTGGTGGCTGTACATGTTTTGCTCTTCGTAGGAACCGGACGATGTCCGGGAGCGACACGATGGGAGGAGCCTCTGTAGCTTGGGATTGCTGCCAGCTGGACTCTCAGAGAACTTTACTGCCAAACCCTTACCCAGACCATCCTGGAAGAACTGCAGTATCGCTGTTGTATCAACCTTCCTTGGGTAAGGAAATGCCCTTTTGGGAGCACCAGCACTCAGAAAGTCTCCAGGTTCTTACATAGGCTAAGGAAGTCAAACTTTTTCTTGCTGTAAGCAGTGTCAAGATTACTTTTGTGGAAAATACCCTTTTCTTGAATCTGTACCTCTCTTATGTCCATGTCATAAGAGAATTGTGATGGATTTTCCATTTTGACTGGCCCTTGCTTTAGGAGATCTGGTGCTGGGCAAAATCTGATTGGCTCCTCTACTCTTAACCTCCTTAGGTCCACATACCATGGACATCTTGGCCAGTCTGGTGCTACCAGGATTACCTGTCCCTGATGGTTCACAATTCTGTGCAGGTTTCTCCCTATCATAGGCCAGGGGGAAAATGTAGAGAAGGGATTTGTGGGGCATTCCTGGGTTAACCAATCGATTCCCTTGGACCCCCATTCTCTTCTCCTGCTGAAGAAGGTGCCTGCCTTGGTATTGCATCTCTTGGCCATTAGACCCCACTGGGGATAACCCCAATGGGTTATTTGCTGAAAGACTTCCCCCGACAGTTCCTACTCCCCTAGGTCCAACTTTTGTCGGCTTAGGAAGTCTGCTTGTAAATTGTCCATGGCTGCTGTGAGGGCTATTAAGATATCTCGGAGGTGGAGTTCTGCCCATTTTGTTAGCCAGGCTATGTCTATTGCCACCTGTGGGCTCCTGGTTCCTCCCTGCCTGTTGATATAGGCTACTGTCGGGCATTGTCTGAGAGGATTCTGATTGGGTGTCCTTCCAAATTTGCTCTGAAGTGGATTAGGGCTAGGCGGACTGCTCTGGTCTCGAACCTGTTTATGGAGAGTTTTCTTTTCTGCTGCTGGAACCAGAACCCCTGTGACACTTATCCATCACAGTGCACACCCCAGTCCCTGTTGCTGGCATCTGTTATCAATAGGATCTACTGGGGGTCTCCAAACTGGAATCTTTGGCCAGGTTGCCCCTCACTTACCACCACTGGAAGTTTTCCTTTACATCGAGCAGCAGTGAAAGCCTTCGCTTGAAATACAGATTTTGCGGAGCTCTTCTGGCCAGGAGGTATTCCTGTAGTGGCCTCATGTGTGCTTTTGTCCAGGTTACTGCTTCAATGGCTGCTACCATCGACCCTAATACCTGCAAGTAGGATCTTGCCCTGGGCTCTTTGGTGGATAGCAGTGCATCCACCTGCTGTTGCAACTTGGCTATTCTCTCTTTCGGTAGGACCAGTGTCCCCTTGTTTGTGTCGAAGAGGGCTCCCAGGTACTTGAGCACCTAGGATGGGCATAGATGGCTTTTTAGTTTGTTTGCTATCCACCCCTAGCTTTCCAGCTGTTGTATGACTTTCTGTTGCCAAGATCCCTTCCTGCCTTGTATCTGCTCTTATTAGCAGTCATCCAGATACGGATGGACCTTGATTCCTTCTTTGCGTAAAGAGGCTGCTACCACCTTGGTGAAGATTCTTGGTGCCACTGTCAGCCCAAAGGGAAGGGCATGAAACTGGTAGTGCTGCCGCAGGACTGCAAAATGCAAGCACTTTTGGAAGCTTTCCCGCATAGGCATGTGTAGCTAAGCTTCCATCAGGACCAGAGAGGAGAGAAATTTGCCCTCTCTTACTGATGCTTTGACCGTTCCCTAGGATTCCATCCTAGAATACGGGATCTTCCAAGCTTGGTTTACTTTCTTGAGGTCCAGTGCAGCGTGACCCATCCTTTTTTGGTTCTGTGAAGAATATAGAGTAAGTGCCTCTTCCTCTCTCCTGGCTGGGGACGGGGATGATTGCTTTGAGATCGAGCAGCCTCGCCACCGAGTCTTGGACTGCCTGTCTTTTCCCCGCTCCCTTATGATGCCCTTTAATTCCAGGTAATAAACGTCTCTTATAATGTTGAGCACCCAGCGGTCTGTTACTGAAGCCCACTCATGATAAAACCCCTTCAGTCTGCCTTCGACCTGTGGAAGTACCGACTGGACCCTTGTACCATCATTGTATTCCCTTGTTGCCCAGTGTCTTTGGAGTCATGCCTTGCCCCCAGAAAGGGCTATCTACGTGACCTGCCCTCCCTACTAGGCTGGAACCTTGACCATTTGGGCTTCTATTCTCCCTGGCCACTGCTTACAAGTGCCACCTCTCTGCAGTTTCCTGCTTCTGGCATTCTCAGAGATTTAGATTCTAGGCTCTTCGTGAGTGTTTCTAGATCCTCTCTGAAGGGCAATTTCCCTTTAAAGGGAAGTTTTTCTCATCTTGGCCTTTGATGCAGCTTCTGCTGCCCAGTTCTTTAGCCATAGCAGGTGCCTGGCCATTACGCCTGGGGTGACCTGCTTGGCTGTGATTCTAATGAGATCATAGAGGGCATCAGCCACATAGGCTGCCACAGACTCTGCTTGGGCCATGTCCGGTTTACTGGATCCTTCTGTCTGACCCACCTGTGGGTGTAGCTGCAGTGTGCAGAGCAAAGTCTTCACTGTCTATCCCCCACAGGTTGCTGTACACAGCCCCAGACTAGTTAATTCGCATTCCTTCCTGAGCAGCGTCTCAATCCTTCTGTACTGCAGGTCCCTGAGATTCGCACCTCCCTTGACCAGGATGATAGTCTTTTTGGAGACTGCCGCCACCGCTGCATCTACTATGGGAGGGCAAATAGAGTCTCTCTCTCCCTGTCTGGTCAATCCGTACAGTTTCTCTATATTCTTCCTGCTCAGTAGTCTTAGGTCTGGAGTGGTCCACTTCACCGCAATCATGTCCTGGATTGCGGAGTGAATGGGAAAACCCTTTGCTGGTTTCTTAATGCCTATGAGGATAGGGTTGCCTTTCGGCCCAGAGTCTCTAGGCTGTTCCTCCAAGAGTTGAGGAGTTGAGAGACCTTGGAGATAAGGGCTCCTAATTTACGTGCCCTAAATAACTGGACCGCCAAGTAATCCTGCTCTGGCCCCAGATCCTCCTCTGGCCCCAGATCCTCCTCTCCTTCGACCTCCTCCAAGGCCTCCCCCTGGGAGGAGCCTTCTGGCTCATCTGAAACCGGTCCCTTTGAGGGCCAAAGCCTCTCCCCCTTCTCTGGCGTCCAGCTTCCACTTCTTCCCTGTAGAGGGGAGTGTTTCGGGGGGATTTCCCTTTGGGGCCAATTGAGCCAATAGGCTTCCCCTTCATCTCCCTGTAGGCCTTGTGCATCAATAGCACAAACTCCGTTGAGAACTCCTTCCCCTCCCTATCCGTTGTTTCCTCTGAAGCAGCTGGAGAGGGGGCGGGAGCTTGACCAGCAGCGATTTCTGCTTTGGCTGCAGGCGGCATTGGGCTAGCTTGAGGAAGAACCACCAGCAGGTCTCCCTCACTGCCCTCTGCTGCGGCATTTTTTGCAGTGCTGTCACAATTGCGGCAGAAGGAGCTTGCGACTGTGGGGACATGCCGCGCACTGCACTTGAGGCACCTCCTGCGCCTTTCCATATCTAATCTTCAGGACAGAAGTTCAGGGGACTTCAGGCCAGATTCGCGGTATTAGGCGCTAGGCCTACTTACCGCCGCCATTGCATTCTCCTTTCTTTTTCTGCTGCTCGTGAAATGCAAAGCCGTCAACCTGATCACCCGGTGGAAGGAAGAAAAAGCGACCCTAGGAGGGCCGTCATCCCAAAGAGAAGTTCCTCAACCTGGCCCTGGCACTTCTCTGGGGAACACAACCTCAGGGAGGCCATCGTCCCTGCCAATTCTTCCTGCCAAATCAGCTCCATCTAGTAACTGCTGAGTCAGAGAACTATTGACTCCTTTCCTGATGAACCAGCCTATATAGAAGAGAATCTCAGGGAAGAGGTCTGGAACTCTGCCTCCCTCTGCTGGTAGGAGGATGAAATCCACTGTGAAGACTGATCTGGCAGGACGAAGAGGAAGCTCTATTTAAAGCCTCCAGGATTCAGCTAACTTTAGGATAGCAGGATGCCTGTCCCATGTGGCATAACAGAGCAGCAGAGATTCTTGCAGAGCAGAAGGGGCTTTGCAAAAGTCTTGAGTACCCCTCCAACACCTGTGCCATGAAATTAGCACTGACTCTGCAGAAGGGATGAGTGTTCCTGGAACAGCAGGGGCTAAGGTTCCTTTACGATGAAGGGTCCCAGAAAGCTGCGGCTCGCTCTCTAGGCCTGATTCTTTAAAAGCATTTACATGCTGAAAAGTGGGCTTTATCCATGTAAGAGGGCTTTTGAAGATTGCTACAATATATTCCAGTGACGTGTCAATGTGTTTTACCCATTTTAAGTTTTTGAAAATTGCTGAAATAGTATGTTACATTTATATGTGCAACTCTTTTGAAAACTCACCTGTCTCTCTAAGACTTGACAGAGGCTGCAAAACTGGGCTCTTGACCTATTTGAAATGCAGATGAACGAGACGCTGAAGCCCCAGTGCGGAGGGAAAAGCACATTGCAGTGCCACACGGCCCACACCGATCACTAAAACACGGTGAGGGGAGAGCTGGAGCAGGCTTAATGAGCGGGAATGCAGCTTTATCTACCCCGCTGCTTTGACTTGTACTTCTACATAGAGACCAAGGTGACTATTGCTTACTGGAAAATAAAGAACCCAAGTTACACAAACTACAATAAAACTGGATAGACCACAGCTGCCAGGAGCTAGAGGACTCTGCAGCAGGCAGGATCTCACCATTAAAGGGCTCAGAATGGGAGAGGAAGATCTTGAGCCGTGCCTAGAGACGCTGGTGTAAAACACGAGCAACCTCGGAGGCGGTACTTGTCGTCCTTAGAGAGCCGTTTATCTCCGGCAAATCTTGAGACTCAAAAACCCTAACTCTGAATGGTTTTGTCCCGCAGTAAGGGGGGGGGGGCGTTGAACCAGGGAACCTCACAGCTCTCTGTGCGCTAGGGTGGAAGTCCTTATTCCAGGGAAATGCAGGAGAGCCATGGTTCCCACAAAGTGCACTTGGGACATGAGTCACTACGGCTTTGCACCCCTTTCTGTGTCCACAGGAAAAGAGTTTAGAGCATCAGGCCCTTCATGGGTACAGGTGGGAATTCCCTGCGTCTGTGTGCTTTGGTCAGTGCTCAGAGGAAATGGTGACCCCCTCCCCTTGGGCAATGGTCCCATTCCTCAGCTATGGGTGGTCGCCACTGGCCTGGCTAACGCATGATCCCTTCTTACACCCGGGCTAAAATACTGCTTATTTCCTTTGGCGTGTCCCTTCATGGTGCGCAGGATGCACTGAGGCCTCCTCCTGGCAGCCTGGTGCCCTGGCGTCTGCCTGGCCACTGGGGGGTGACAGTGGCGGCGGCAGCTGCTGCCCCGGCCTCGCCAAAGAAGCAATTAAGCCTAGGAAGAGAAAACCAAGGCAGGTAACAGCTGTTTATAGGAAATTACCAAATAAAACGATTCTCTCTCCAGCTGAAGAGTTTATGCTAAGGAGTCATGATTATATATATAAAAAAGAGGCTGGTTATCTGCGGTGCCTGCGTTGCAGACCTTGGTCACGGGCTGGCACTGATGAGAGAGGTGACGGGGGGAGGGGGGGGTGTTATACTGAGATTGAGGCCAAGACACAGCACCGGGGTTGTCGCCAGTCTGCTGGGCCTGCAGGACCTGCCAGAAAGGTTTCAGTTTGGTGGACGGGGTGAGGTGCGACGGAGTGAGGGGGAGGGCGCGTCAAGACCAGAAGAATTTGGCAGACCGGGAGAACCGGGTGGTCCTTGCCCACCAGCATCTTCAGCGTTACTGCAGAACAGGAACGAGAGACGGAAACCTGAAGTGCAGAAATCTAAGAAGCTCTCTACCTGCCGCGGAAGATTTCACAGCTTTTTACACAAGGACTGAAGAGGATGAGACAGAGGAAAAAAAAACCAAAAAAACAACAAGAAAGAGGGAGGCAAAATAATACAGAAAAGAAAAAAAAAAGCCCTGTACCTTTATTCATGTGCCTATGCATGTATATACTGTACAGAAAGCCAGACTAAAGCAAGAGGCATGAGAGGGCCATGGTACTTGTATGGGAGAGAGACAGGCACAGCCTTTGCTCAGATGATTAAAGGCCATCTTAATGTAGCCGCTCCGGGCCCCACCGAGCCTGCTGCACACAACGGCGGCAGCACTTTTCTTCCTGCCTACAGTGACCCAATACTGGGGACAGAGCAAATGCGGTTTTGCTCCTAGCGACTCAGTGCGGCTGCTGTGACACACAGAGCATGAAAGGCCCCTGCCAGAGGCCTCATTTCGGCAGAAACGTACGTGAGCGCCACATCTATTGTGTGACATTTTGATTTCCCACGCACGCAGTCCCCCAGGGCTGTAAAAAAAAAAAAAGCCCACGCTCTTTGTGCAGCTCCTCAGTGCTGAGGCGAACGCAGACACTGAACCCAAATACCCTGCCCAGAGACTCTGGCAGGCACCTGACTGCTTATCAGGCTGGTTCTGTGCCCTTCTCTCTCTACCCCTGCCTTGTTCTATCCTTCTCTTGTTTTCTAACCCTGCGATTTCCCTATCAATCATGGGGAAGAGGAACAGTCAAAAGAATTTGCCCGGGTAACTAAGCAATACCCAAGGAAGCTCCCTGTCCTCTCCCCTCAGCCGGCAAAAGCTTAGGGACAGATGTGCTAAGGGAGAGCAACGTCCAGAAATTCGATTAACGGGGGGTAAAATGCTTTGAAAAAAACTGTCCTCCCGCCGTAAGTGGCTTGCAAGGCGGTAGCCCAAAGTTTGCATCAAGGAGCCAGCAGCATGAAACATCGAAACATAGAAATGACGGCAGAAGACGACCAAACGGCCCATCCAGTCTGCCCAGCAAGCTTCGCACTTCTTTCTTTCTCATACTTATCTGTTTCCCTTGG
The DNA here is from genome assembly GCF_901001135.1 of Rhinatrema bivittatum. Lineage (NCBI taxonomy): Eukaryota > Metazoa > Chordata > Amphibia > Gymnophiona > Rhinatrematidae > Rhinatrema > Rhinatrema bivittatum. The sequence continues at coordinate 226,742,105 of NC_042622.1, forward strand.
CTCTTAGTAACCTTTGGTTCTATTTCCCTTCCACCCCCACCATTAATGCAGAGAGCAGTGATGGAGCTGCATCTAAGTGAAATATCTAGCTTAATTAGTTAGGGGTAGGAACCGCCGCAATAAGCAAGCTACACCCTTGCTTATTTGTTTACTAGAAAGCATGGGTTCCTGCTGAGAGAAGCGGGAACAGAAATGACTCCCAATCTGACGAACAGGCTGGATGCCGGCAGACAGCTTTTCAGTTACAGCATAAACTCCTCAAACTAAGCGACGCATTTGCTCGTTTGTGTTTTCCGATAGGCGTACGCAATAAGACGCCTCCCCCCCCGCCCCAGCAATCCTCCTCCAGGCCTCCCGTTTGTCTTCCTCCCTCCCCGTCGCAGGTGCTGCCTCTCGGAGTAACGAGGCAAGGTTGCCGAGGACCGGGGCGGGATTTCCTGCGTGCACTCCGCCCCCTGACGATATTGCGGGCACTTTTCTACCCGCGCCGTCTGTCGGACCTGAATTAGCACGCAGGTCCACGAGATTTTAAAGCCTCCCCCCCTTAAAGGACACGGATTTGATTCGGATCTGCTCCGGTACCACGTGAATCCTGAAGGTGACAGGTCGTCGGGTGCCGCACCTTCGCAGCTGGGTCGATAAACCGCGGCCCCCCTCCCCCCCTCCCCTCGCGTGAGCACTGTGAGAGCTCCGGATTCCAAGGAAGCTAAAGCCCGGCAATTATCCGCAACGCGGACCCCCCCCCATGGGGAAACCGTGGGGGTATAGCTTTTCTTGGGACACCGGAAAAAGAAAATGCTCAGCGCCCGTGCCGAGGACAGGCTGCTGGCCGCCTCAGGTCTGCTTCGGACGGCCACGTTTACCTCCAGCGATCTGAGCTGCAGACCCTGCGCTTTCCTTAGGGGGGGACCTCAGGACGTCTGCATCAACCTCTCCAGCTGGCTTTGAGAGTAAAATCCCTGTCCTTTTGGGGGATGGGATGGGGTTTTTAAAAAAAAATATTTGTATTTATTTCTTTGCTGCTTGCTGTAAGGATGCAGAATTCTCAAGAGCCAGGCAGAGAGAACAAGGGCCCTGCCCACCCTCAGGACCTTCCACGCTGCTGAGATTCAGGGATGCTCGACCCCCCGTTTCCCTTTCCTTAAACTATTGATTTAAGGATTCTCTTTTTGTTTTTCCCCCTCTGCTTTCTAGACATGCAGAGAGGGAGAGATACAGGCAGCCTTTTCTCTTTTATTTTCTTAGAACTCAGCTCTTCAAACAGAAAAACGGACAGCACAGGAGAAAACAGATCAATAAATACATCTTTTCATGGCTCTACCTTTCCACCTCCCTCCCCTGCCTCGTTCCTTCCAGGCCAACGAGAGCAGCTTGAGTCCAGGTTTAATTGAGATTCAGTGGCAAGGCTGTGGGGGCCTGGGGAGGGCTGGCCCATGCTTCAGTGAGCCTCCCCCCAGCGAGACCCAGGCTGTTTCCATCCTCCTCCACAGCTCCAGCAGTAATTGATCTCCTATGCCTCATTACGTGCAGCTGCAGGCCCACTGCTGCAACCCATTACAGCCCCCAAAGTTAACTTTTATACCAAATACCTGTGCTGGAGACACAGTGGGGAGTGTTTCAACAGTACTGAGACCCTACACAACTCTGCCAACGCCTCTTAATCCTGCCCTGCAGCACCTCCTGCTATTCCAGTACTGAGACCCCCCCACCCCATACACCCCTCACTCCTGCCCTGCAACATATCCTGTTATTTCAGACCCGAGACCCTCACCCAGTTCTGTCACTGCTTCTCACTCCTGCCCTACGTCACCTTCAGTTACTCCAGTCCCGCGACCTCCTCGCTCCCACAATGCTTACAAAAGGGAATATAGGGGATTCTTCCTTTATACTACCCTCATGGATCTTGAAACAAAGGCTTGTTATTCCACCCAGAATATCTTTATTTTAGCCACGTGTCCAAACAGAGGAACTTGAGTTGGGGCCCATAAGTAGCTGCACTGCTGGAAAACAAAGAGAACGTATTCCCCCGACGGTCCCCTTCAGTTTAAGCTCTATGTCCCACCAAAATACCGGCCTACCCCCCCAATCAGTGCTGTCAATGATTTAAACCCCCTCCTCCCTCCCCCATCCCACAGAACAGCCAAAACTCAACCATTTCATATTAAGTTATTGCCCCTGCACTGTGCTTCTTTACAGTGCCAGCATCTACCTTTTTCCACAAGCAGAACCTCCTCCAGGAATCCCACTGACCTTTCTCACACATGGTCCCTCCGTAGCTGGGCAAACACAGGCAGACGAACGCATTTATCTCATCGATGCAGGTGCCTCCGTTCTGGCAAGGGTTGGGCAGGCAGTCATCGAGATCTGGCAAAGAAAGAAGGGGAGGGGGAGAGATGGGTGCGCGTCAGAACCTCCTCCCGGTAACACGGTGGCCACCACCTGCCGCAGAATGGCGGAGCTCCCCGTAGGGCCAGAGGGAGCCAGGCGACTCCCAGACCCAGGAAGGAAGAGGATTGCTGCGGCTTCTCGGCTGATCTGGCCCTAGAGCAGCGCTTACTGATGTGTACCTGCTAAATCCAAGATATTCATTTCTCAGCCATTTTTTTGGCAACTGGATAGCTAAATATTGGAAGCGTTCCTTCAGCGTAGGGTGCCGGTGTGTGCAACGTTTCGAGATAGCTCGTATTGAGAAATATTCAGTGTGGGGAAAGTTTAGGGAATTCCGTTCAATAATGGAGTGAAATTAGCCACTGACCACCTAGTTCTATTTTCTTTGCTTTGTTTTTTTTTTTTTCCTGCCAATATTTTGATTAAACGTATGTCACCGAAATGGTTATGTCTTGTGATAATGGGTGACTAAGGGGGTCATTTATCCAAATGTGCTTTCACATGTGAAAAGCCCCGTTAACCCATGCAATAGCACCATATGGTATGGTGCGATGCAATGGCAATTTTAACTACACCTTTTCTGGTAGCATTAAGCTGAGTGATAGCTTGTGTTGGGGGGGGGGGAGAGAGAAAGAGAGACTAGCCATAATGTCCTCTTCCTAGATAGGTATTTGTGTCCCTATGGGTGGCCCACCTAGTAATTCGAGGTTTAGGTATTAGTGTAGGGGGTTAGGGGCCACTTTGACATTCAACGTGAGACGTACGAACAGAACAGTGCACTCTTGTGAAGATTTGATGACCTTTGGAGAGAGGAAACTCACCCAAAGATGAGATTTGGGCAATGTTCTCTCCACCTAGCTTGCTGTTACCCAGGTAGAGAGTCCATCAAACTAGGTTGAGAGAACCTTGCCCAAATCTCATCTTTGGGGCCCAAATCTTCACAAGAGAGCACTGTTCTGTTCGTATGTCTCACTCTGCATGTCAAAGCGGCCCCTAACCCCCTACACTATTACCTAACCCTCACCTCGAGTTACTAGGTGGGCCTCCCATAGGGATACAAATACCTGTCTAGGGAGAGGACACTATGGCCTCTCTCTCTCTCTCTCAACAATGGTCCCCTAGTGGTTGAATGCAGAAAATAGAACAGTTATTTCAAAGTATGAATAGCACAAATTGCAATGAGAAATTTAAAAAAAATGATATTAGGTGTCAACCCTTTGGAATCAACACTCTATGGGCTTAGTTCCTAAATCCTTTTTTTTTTTTTTTAAAGCTAGGGACAGGAGATAGGTGGCGAAGCGAGGGGTGCGCTGTTTCAGAACAGCTCCTCCACAGAGGTTTATTCATTTAAAAAAATGTACAGCCCGCACCTTTCAGAGCAGTTCACGGTAGCTCACACATTTTACATACTGTACAAAGCCACAAGAAGACGGCCCTGCTGGTATAAATGTAGCTGGCATCCTAGCTAGGTGTGGCAGGGGCGAAGGAGCTGTTTTCCTGGGTTCATTTTGTCCCCCCCCTGTTCTGGCCTCACAGCTTGGGATCCTACACTGGATAGGAAGGGGGCGACTTTACCCTGCTGGTACATCTCCTGGCCAGGACGGGTGCCCTGGGGTTGCCTATGGGATTTTTGGACTTGTTTTGGGAGATTTTGCTGTGGCTGCCTAGGTCAGAGGATGAGGAGAGCTGCAGAACATGTGACAGCAAACCGATGTGTGCCAAGGGCTGGCGTGGAAAAGTGCCGCCGCATGCTTTGCACCATTTGCAACAGTAGAGTTTCCTTTGAACACTCAGCCTGAACATCCAGAGGATTTTGTTGGCACTTTACAATTTTTTCCACATGAAAAGGACAGAAACCCCCCCCCCCCCCCCAGCACAGAGAGTTTAAGGATCACCCCCGACCCCTTGAGGCCAGGAGGAGTATTCCACCCAGCTCCCTTCCTCCGTCCGCAAGAACCTAACCCCGGGGCCTACGGACAGTGACAAGGAGAGGGGAACAAAGAGCTGACCCCACGTGACCCCTGCCTTTTAGGCCCAACCGCCGAAATGAGGGTTACAGAAAGACGCCACTCAAACAGGAACTCGGGGGGTGAAGCCAGAGGTGTCAGGAGTAAAATGCGCCTTGTTTTGGACCTCGCTGCGCTTTGTAGAAGTTTGAAAAATAAAACCATCCCTGGAAGGCAACTTTTTTTTTCCATTCCATGCTCTTACCCACAGCTGGCGGGGCGGGGGGGTGTAGACTTTGACGTGTGCTGCTAGGAGGAACAGGGAAGGCCAATTTTAAATAAAAGACTTGCAGGATAAAGGGGAACGTCGTCACACTGCGTCCGTCTTCTCACCCGCGGGCTTTGCGCAGATTCTCACGGTGGAGGCGCGTGCGGGCTTTCACCGTGAAACTCGCCGCGGATGCAAAGCCTGCGTGGCCGCTGGCACTTAATTGTTCTGCGGTGGTGGTGGTGGTACAGTGAAGATTTGAAGATGCCTCCTCTGACCTAATCCCGGGAACGACGGCCGTGTGAACCTTTAGCCACACAGCAGTTCATTAACGTGGGGGAGGGGAACGCTTTGAAAATTGTCCTCATGCACTTAAGTGGCTTGCAAAGCGGTAGCCCAAAGTTTCCCTAAAGGAGCTAGCAGGACCGAAGGAAAGCGTCGGTTCCTGCTGAGGAAAAGAGGGGACGAGAAGTGGCTCCCCGTTTTGCTGAACAGTTTGGACCGCAGCGGACGGCTTTTCGGTTACAGCTCAAAACTCTTCAAGCTAATCAAATCATCTGCTTGTTTGTATTTTCTTGTAGGTGTATATGCACTAAAACGCTCCCCCCCCCCCCCCCCCCCCGGTAATCCTCCTCCATGGCTCCCGTTTTCCCATCTCAAGCATACCTGGTGGGCACTTTCTCGCCATGCTTTAGAGTTTAAAATGCCTGAAGGCAGAGGGGTGAGCGCTAGAAGGGCAAAGCTGCTTGAGCTGTGGACGCCAGGAAGGCCGATGCGTGGCTTATGATGTCCACTCAGGAAATGACCGCCCCCCCCCCCCTCCTTGGAAGAATCTGTAGGTGGTCTGGAAAAGCAATGACTATGGCAGAAAACCGAAGTTCAGGTACTTGTCGTAGAGCGTAAAAAGCACATCTGCTGCCCAGCTATGAAATCTGCAAGTGTTTAAAAGCTGCGCGTGGTGCCTTGGGGGTTCCGAGAGCTGCCGAAGGTCATACGGCTGAATCTTCACAGGAGGATTAACAGGTGAAGACAGCCTTTCACTAGCAGAATGAAATCTCTTGAAATTCCTGTCATGCCGCAGAGACGCATCTCTGTCTTTTTGGGTGCTAATACTGACCCACGCCGTCACACAGATCCCCCCAGCAGGTCTGCTTTGATGGTTCTTAGCTGCGACAGAACGTGGAGGGCCTGCAGGGTCGGGCAGAGTAACCTTTCCCGCTGTATGTCGGGCTGACAACTTTGTTTCTGGGCTAAGGTTCGGCAGTTAGCCGGTGGGCGGGCACCTTTCTGCAGGGCAACACTTAGTATGCCTGTGATCAGCCTTTGAGAGCTGTGCTGCCTTCATCGGGACGGTGAATAACCGGCACGACCTCACTGGGTTCAGATGGCACAGAATGAGGCTGGACTCGGGATCAAAGGTTTATATACAGTCTCCAGGGACTCTGGACACTTGTGTAACGTCACTGCTATTGCATACCAGGCCTGCTACAGGAAGGCTCACCTCACCGACAAACAGGCCGATACAGAAAAACCCGCGGGAGAGCGGGCGCTCCGAGGCGAGCGCCCGCTCTCTCAACGCGCGCCCAGGCCACACTTCTGGGCGGGTGATCAAGTATTTAAGTGAGGGCCTGCGGTAAAAGGAGGCGCTAGGGACACTAGCGCGTCCCTAGCACCTCCTTTTTGACAGGAGCGGCGGCTGTCAGCGAGTTTGACAGCCGCCGCTCAATTTTACCGGTGCCTGTTCTCAAACCCGCTGACAGCCACGGGTTCGGAAAATGAATGCCGGCTAAATTGAGCGTCTGTCTTCCGACACGTGGGCTGCGGGCCGATTTTTAATTTTAATTTTTTTTAATTTTAAATTTTTTTAAAAATTTGGGGCCTCCGACTTAATATCGCCATGATATTAAGACGGTGGGTGCACAGAAAAGCAGTTTTTACTGCTTTTCTGTGCACTTTCCCGGTGCCGGCAGAAATTAACGCCTACCTTTTGGCAGGCGTTAATTTCTGAAAGTAAAATGTGCAGCTTGGTGGGGGGGGGGGGGGTTAGCCGTGGGTTTTCGACGCACTGTTACTCCTTACTGTAAAAGGGTAAAAATAGCGCGTCGAAAACGCGCAGCCAATCGCGGGCTAACAGTGCGCTCCGCCGGAGCGCTGTACTGTATCGGCCTGAAAGTGGCTGCCACTTTACAGCAGATATTAGATGTTGTTGAGCTCTTCCCTTTACTGCACCGAGTGTTTTGTTTATTTGTTATTGTGTTGTTTTTGTTTTTTTTAAACAATCATTTTCTTTCATTTTTTTCTAGTAAGGCAGTGACAGAGCCGTAATCCGCTGCTTTTCTCTGTCCAACCCTGAGGGGGAGTTGCAGAGGGTGGGAATTGCAGAGCACCGAAGCTCCTCTGCTGCCCACGTTGGGAGCCTCCTCGTTTGGCCCTGTCGATGCCCTTTGTAGATCTGCTAGGATGAAAGTTCGCAGAGACGGAGCCCCGAGCAGAAGAAAATGATCCTTGTTCACTTTCTCACTCGTTGGTGTAGCAGACGCGTCACTATGGAAAAGAAAGCAGGAAACAGAAAGCAGCTCTCTATCTCCATAACCCTAAGGGTCAAGCAACTCCAACAGGTCAAGGATGTTCCAACTCAAACAAGTGTCTGTCTAGGTAATGGCTTCTTCACTGTTTGCGACAGGGATTAAGTCTGAAATTTGTGCTGTAACTGGATCAATCTGGTCTCTCTGATCCCACGAGATCAAAGAAAATAAGCAGGGTCTCACCTGGATGCAGGGCCAACTTAACTATTGGGCGAGTGAGGTGGTCACCTGAGGTGCCAGCATTTGGTGGGGGGTAGCACTGGCACGTAGGCTGGGACTGTGGTAACCAACCACCAAGGCTGTCTCCTGCTCTGCCCCTTCCCCCTTGTCTTTCCTTCCCATAAGGCCTGCATGGGGCTGAAGAAACAAAGAGCTGCTACTGCTGCTGCTTTGTCCTTTCCACTAGACAGGGCCCACGCAGAGCCAAAGCAACAAACAGCTGCTGCCTCTGCCTCCTGCACCTCTTCCAACCTACCGATGAGGTCCACACAGGACTGAATACAGAACCGTGCTGTCGCTGGGTCCTGCCTCCCTCCTTCCCTTTAAGGCCTACACAGGACTGAAGCCAGAAGAACTGCCAACCACAGCCTTTGTCTCCTGCCTCCTCCCTCCCGATAATGCCCGGGGGTAGGGAGGGGAAGGGAGGGGGCAGAAGGTTCACCTAGGGCACCTAATACTCTTGCAACAGCCCTGCCAGGATGGGAGGTCTGAGCATGAGGGGTGCGCAGTAGGAAGTGGTGTTGGTTACTTGGCAATATCACACTCCTTATCCCTGACCCAATACTGAACCAGTGTGCGTGCCAGCATGGTAACAGGGGCACACTTCCCTCTGACCCAGTACTAACCCACTGTCGCAGCCTGGTCTTAGGATACATTCTGCCCTCTGAGCCAGCACTGTCTCAGTGACCCAGAATTGTGTTAGGGGACACTCTGCCATCTGACGCTGTACTGACCTAGCGTCCCAGCATAGTGTCAGCAGGATCAATAAGACATCCATCCCATTAATTTTATCGTATGATTTTGTTTTGTGTTTCTGCTCTTTTACTGTACAATTTCAAACCTTATCCTAGGTCCAAGGCTTTGGGTTTCTACCCTTTGGCCTTTTTGATCCAGGTTCATTAATCCAGGGCTGTCTTCTTCTTCCTTGTGAATTAATGTGTGGCGGGTAAGACACCACTGTAGTGGGACAGGTGTGAATGTAATACAGTTACCATAGAAAATGGTGGCAGATATAAGAAATTGCCCTGCTGGGTCAGACCAAGGGTCCATCAAGCCCAGCATCCTGTTTCCAAGAGAGGCCAAACCAGGCCACAAGAACCTGGCAATTACCCAAACACCAAGATGATCCCATGCTACTGATGCAATTAATAGCAGTGGCTATTCCCTAAGTCAACTTAATAGCAGGTAATGGACTTCTCCTCCAAGAACTTATCCAATCCTTTTTTAAACACAGCTATACTAACTGCACTAACCACATCCTCTGGCAACAAATTCCAGAGCTTTATTGTGCATTGAGTGAAAAAGAACTTTCTCTGATTAGTTTTAAATGCGCCACATGCTAACTTCATGGAGTGCCCCCTAGTCCTTCTATTATTCGAAAGTGTAAATAACTAAGTCCCAAATAGTCCATTCAGTCTGCCCAGCCTGTTGCTTCGAGTAGTATCTGCTGCTCCGTGCAGCTTAGTCCCAGGCAGAAATGTTACACCTAAGGTTAACCCAGATTACACCATTTCTTCATTTCCATCCCTTCATCATTTATTTTATTTTATTTATTTATTTATTTGTGTTTTTTCTATACCGGCATTCACGGAGTTCGTATCATGTCGGTTTACATACAACAAGGGGTGAGCAATACATAACTATAACTTGAGCGTATACATTACAACTTATAACAAATTATAACAAGTTATAACAAGTGCTCAGAAAAAGAAGAAGTTACAATAAAACAGGGATGATTCTAACTAGGAGTAAAAGAAGAGGATGATAGAAGTTTAACAAGAAGTACAACTGAGGATCATGAGGGATCCTCTGTGTTTATCCCACGTCCTTTGGAATTCCAGCACCGTTCTTGTCTTCACCACCTCTTCCGGGAGGGCGTTCCATGCATCCGTCACCTTTTCCGTGAAGAAATATTTCCTGAGTTTAGCCCCTTGGAATTTCATGCCATGACCCCTAGTTCTGCAGCTTACATTCCATCAGAAAAGGTTTGATTCTTGTGCATCATTTATACCTTTCAGGTATTTACAAGTCTGTATTATCTACCTCCCCTGTCTCTTCTCTCCTTCAGGGTATTTAGGTTCTCCAGTGTCATAAGTCTTTCATTGCAGACCCCCACACTATTTTGGTTGGCTTTCTCTGGACCACTTCTATCCTATCTCTATCCTTTTTGAGATACAGTCTCCAGAACTGAGGACAGTACTCCAGGTAAGGCCTCACCAAGGATCCGTACAGGGGCATTATCACATCCTTTTTCCTGCTGGTTACGCCTCTTTATACAGCCCAGCATTACTTTGGATTTAGCCACCTCCTTGTAACATTGCTTCTCTACCTTCAGATCACTGGACACTATCAACCCAAGGTTTCTTTCGCTCCTGATTGTTATGCGTGCTGTCCGCGGCAGACCCGCGGCATGGCCCTCTCACCTCTCTGTAGTAACTCCAGCTCTTGGTTCCTCATCCCTGGCGGTGGTGGGCTGCCAGCTCCGTCCTCGGACCTCCCCTGGGACCTCCAGCTCAGCTACAGTACCTGGCGTTCCCGATCCAGCCACCACCTCCATTGCTTCACGTCGGGTCTCTCCGTGTAGCCCGCGGAGACGCTGCTACTCGGCGCCGCACCTCTCCCTAGGCGCACGCATCTTTAATGCTTAAGTAGGGCCTGTGGCGGGAACCGAGCTGTGGCCCCGGATGATGATGTCAGTGGAGCACCGGTACTTAAGCCTGGGCTCCGCTCCCTAGCTTTGCCTTTGCAACAGGTCTCCTCGCTGGTCGAGTACTCGTTGCCTCCTGAGAGTTTCGTCTCACTCCCGTTTTCCTGTTCCTGGTTCCTGACTCCTTGCTCCTACGTTCCTGCTTTCACCTTTCCTCGGATTGCCTACACGGACTTTGACTTTGCTTTGCCTGACCACGCCATTGACTCTTTCCAAGCCCAAAACTCTGCTTTGCCCGACTACGCTGTTGCCTCTCTCCAGACCCAGACCTCTGCATCGTTTGACTACGCTTCACTATCTCCGTGATCAGACCTCAGCCTTGCTTGCCACTGCTTCCAGTTTGCTGCCAGCCCTGGCTCAAGCCTGTTCCTCGACGCCTCTTCAGCCTACTTCCTGGACTTGGTCTATTCAGGCTTCGGCCTGCTCTTGCTCGGGCACCACCTGTCTGCCTACGTTCCTTTGGCAACCGAGTGTCCAGGACACTACCTTGTCCAGTGTAAGACTGTACCATCTCCCTTCTGCTGCCTCTGGGCTGATCTCGATCTCCTCATCGACCACATACAGAGGCCCACCTACGTCCAGCTGGCCCTGGCACCTAAAGGCTCAACCCGCGGGGAACGAGGTTTGGTATTTGTGAAGCTCCAGCTGGCCTCTGTCCATCAGCCCACTCCGCCTGCCGACGGTGGGGACCCTATGGGTTGGGTCAACCCCACCTCGGCCCAAGGGTCCACCTCCGGCGCAACATTGATCATATGCAGCTCCTTTGGATTACCGTACCCCAAGTGCATGACTCTGCACTTCGTGGCACTGAATCCCAGCTGCCAAAACGTCAGCCACTCCTTGAGTTTTTCTTAGATCCTATTGCAGATCTTAGTGTTGTTTGCCAAAAGACAAACTTTACCTTCTAACCCTTCCGCTATATCGCTCACAAAGATATTGAACATGACCTGTCCTAGAGCCAAGGCTCACCACTTATCACCATTCTCTCTCCAAAGTAGGTTTCAGTTACCATTACATGCTGTCATCTGTCAGTCAACCAGTTTGTAATCCATTCCACTAATTTGGGACCCACTCCCAGGCTTCTCATTTTAATCATGATCCTTCTATGTGGCACCGTATCAAAAGCTTTGCTGAAATTCGAGTTAATCACATCAAGAGCTCTTCCTTCATCTAATTCTCTAGTTCCCCAGTCAAAAAGGTTAATCAGATTTCGGGCATGGCACGTAGACACCATTGTGGTGGGATTAGGCGTTCTTTAATTGTAATGATGACACAGACAGAATGCTATTGGTGCCACCTGTTTTTGCTAATGCTGCACTGAAGTCTGTTCCTTGGGCTCCAATTTCCAGCTGTAACCAAGTTAGATCAACCACATCACAATCGGTGAATAGCACTCAGTGGAGCCGATCCATCCGTGGCAGCAAAGTACCGTAGCAGCAGTGGGCAAAAGGCTAACGTGGGTGGGCTGTGGGCTGTAGGCATGCAGGTCTGAGTCCTACTAGTTGTATTCTTATTGATAAATAATGCCATATTCTGCACCCTACCATGGCTTTCTAAGTAGTTTGCAACAGCTATTATGCATCATGCATGAAACTTTAAAATATTTACCTCAATTATTTGAAGCACTTAGCATTAAAAATTCCTCATTAATCTGTATTAATTTATTTTATATTTTTTGCAATTTATAAATGCACAAGTATATCATGTAAAAAGCAAAGAAAAACCAAACAATCAGATCCAATCAATCATGTAATAAAACAAAAATTAATGTATTCTTTCATGAATCTTCTTTGAGAAAGCCAGAAATCTTCATAACTACAATGAAATATCATCAATCATCAGAACAGGTGCAGAGCAGAGCTAGAACAATTCACATTACAACCAACAGGAAAAAACAAATTCAAATTCTGCTGTCACCTCAGCAAAAAATATCCCTCCACTGCTATTTTATGAAGTAACACAAACTCCTGCAAAGAAAGAGGCATCTAGAACCTTGCCACACAGTCACAGCACTGACTCTCAGTATTCAAATAACAGCAACCTTATGGAAAAGCAGCAATGCAAATACTACACCAGGCCCTAGAACATTAATACTGGAGCAACTACTGGAGTACCAAAACAAGCCACTGCTACAAATCTCTACAGAGAAATTACATGCTAGCAGAAATACTGCACTCCAGTCACACACATACAGGCAAAACAGAGACTGACCCTTACCTAATATAGAAATAAGAGACTACAAATTAGAAACAGAAACTTGCAGACAAAACCAAAATAGAAAGCCTGAGAAACTAGACTCTGAACAGTGGAATACTGAAGAAAGAGCAAAATACAAAAATATAAGAAATGCACATTCCCAAAGATGGCATATTCCACTTGCTAAAATCTCAAAATAATTTTTTGTTTACCTTTGCTGTCTGATTGAACGAGTAGATGTAAATCGGTTATTTACACTTTCAGATAATAGAAGGACTAGGGGGCACTCCATGAAGTTAGCAAGTAGCACATTTAAGACTAATCTGAGAAAATTATTTTTCACTCAACGCACAATTAAGCTCTGGAATTTGTTGCCAGAGGATGTGGTTAGTGCAGTTAGTGTATCTGGGTTCAAAAAAGGATTGGATAAGTTCTTGGAGGAGAAGTCCGTTAACTGCTATTAATCAAGTTTACTTAGGGAATAACCACTGCTATTAATTGCATCAGTAGCATGGGATCTTCTTAGTGTTTGGGTACTTGCCAGGTTCTTGTGGCCTGGTTTGGCCTCTGTTAGAAACAGGATGCTGGGCTTGATGGACCCTTGGTCTGACCCAGCATGACAATTTCTTATGATCTTTGTATTTTTCTAATCAATTGGTCCTGGTCTCTTTTTCCCATTTTTCCTTTGCTGCTTATTTCCCACGATGGCATTGCAGCTCTGGCCTTCCTCTTCGCCGTCACGGGGATGGGATCCCATGACGGCAATGCTCCAACAGGCTTCTACCAGTTGGGTGGGCCTACGCCACTGCATAGCAGAAATATATTTCTCATTCTGCTGATTTTAACAGAGGAACATCGCCACTAAAACGAAAAAAAAAAAAAAAAGAATATGGACTCTTTACAAAAAGGAGACCAGTTTGTGGAATTCCTTTTCAGGCATTCACTTTGTTGAAGCTGTTCATGGTTACAAGAAGCCATAAAGGTCACTAGAAGTAATTATGGGGCCCTTCGGTGCTTGTTATAATGATGTGTTTTCTCCTGTTCCTTTGCTTTTTTTTTTCATTTGTTGTTTTGGGTTTCAGACGGAGTACTGAAAGTTGAAATATGCACATTTTATCCATGGCGGAAAAGCAGTGCAGACAAGCATCGGAGCAAGTTCTCCGGGCCACTTCATTACTCTGGGAGTTGGGGAGGGGAGAGCTCCAGCCCGGCTTCTGAAAGCGTAAAGCAGGCTGCCCCGTCACGTTCAGGCCCACTGGGGGTTTCTGTTGTGTGACTAATCCCTGCCCAGTAGGGTATTTAGGGTAATTGGTGCCCTCTTCCGGATCACGTCGAAGATTTTCTGAAGAAGGTTTCGCTTGATGGACCGAAGCCCTGTTTCAGCTGCAATAGCTGCTGCTGCAGCTGGGAGCTGAGCTGAGGTGACTAATTCTTGTTGGACCAGTGGATGAATATCCAGCACCTGGAGGTGAGCTGATGCCCTGCCCTTGAGGCCTTCTTTTCCTGCTCCTTGGAGCAGCCTGGCCTCCAGCCCCCCCCCCGAGGAGGAAGCTTTTGGCCCTCTTAAGACTGGGTACCCCACCTGTGGCACTGGATGAGCCCTAGAGGAAGTAGTATCCTGCACATGTGTCTCGGAGATGTTTGGCACTGGAATGATGCCACTCTTCGGCTAGCCATGCTACGCTATAGTCACACGTTGCATGAATCAGTGCCCCGCCTGCATGGCGAGTACTAAGGCAAGGCCCTCAATTTGCTTACATTCCTAACAGCCAGGTAGCTTGCAAACAACGTAAACAGTAATATCTTCTCAGGAATTAAATCCAGAAGCAAAGGGCAGGATCTTAAGTTCTGCGACCTGAAGAGCCTTAACGCCGCCTTCCTTTTAAAAGGAACGACATCCTGTCTGTCCAGCTCCCCTCTGCCGCACGCTAATCTCGCACTACGTCTGCAGAAACGTACCCCGGGTCACGGCCAGGACTGCAGCAGCCTCTTCTAGGCCGGGTGCTGTCAGGCTGGCCACCCTCACGGAGCCACGTGCGAGTGTCGTGCACAGAATACCATGTGTTTCCCCTCCGCGTGGTCTCCGGTCATGAGAAAATCAGCCCCGCTCTGCTCGGGGGGGATGACGAATGCATAAACACAATGATTTATCGATTGACAAGGTGCAAGCACGCAGTCAAGGGCTCAGGAACACATTCCCCGGAGGTGCTGAGAGACATTCATTCTCTTTTATGCCAGCGCTGGAACGAAGGAATATGCCTGCCAGAGCTGTATGGCTGGGGGGGGGGGGGGGGGGGGGGGGGTTTGTCATCGGTTTCGGTGACTAGAAAGCAGAGCAAGGATTTCTAAGCTATACATTCAGTTAGGCCGAAGACAACCGAGGTCTCTAGTGCTGCACCCTCCACCACTGCCACCTATCTCCTTCAGTTCTCCTCACAAACAGACAAGAAGATCGTGTTAGTTAAATTAGTTTAGCCAAGGCTGGTTTCCACAGAGCTGTGCAGGAGATGAAACCCCCCCCCCCCCCCCCCCATCCCACCACAGACGCAAACGTACTCAGCGGCTCAGGAACTGCTTTAAAGGCTGCAGTGTGTCCAGGGGCCTTAGGCAGGGCTTTCCTTGGCAACTCTGCAAGCCCAGCGCCGTCAGAACACGACCGCTGCCGTACGTCCCACGGTTTCACGTCGCTGGGTGAGGCACAAGGGACTGCCGCATCCATCCTCACAAAACATTTAAAGCCACTGCAATGGAGGCTGACAAGAAAGAAAGTGGAAATCCGGGACATACTTTAATCCTGCCAGAGGGATGCAAACTGCACTAAAAGCATTCAGGAAAGGCAGGTGTTAAAAAGGTCCAGCAATGTTCAGCAGCTCCTCGCTCGCGTTTCTTGCTCCAGGTATCGATTTCCCGTTGTGAACGAAGGGGGCAGCGCTGGGTTGGGCTTTGGCCACTGCATCCTAAGAAGTCATTAATTGCCAGTGGCACAGCCATCCCCTGGACGCCAGCCTTGCAATCTCAAAAGCTCCAGGCTGGAGGAGTGAGCTCCGGACACTCCTAAAGCCGGCAGCAGGACAGCCTCGTCTCAGCGCCTTCCACTGTCCAGCCGGCTGCCAGGGCTCCTGCAGAGACCGGTTGTGGGTCCTGCTCTCTAGTTCAGGACAAACCCAGTTCTGTTTCTGCCTCTGGTGGGGTTTCTGGATCCGGCTTTGTAGGTAAGGGAATGAGTTTTTAGACCCCTGTCCCATTCCAGGTTCTGGTAGGTCACAGCTTGGTAGGGAGGACCTTGGTGCATCCCCACCCACCTTTTCTTTTCTTTTTTTCTTAATCATCTTGCTGATCTTTTATCACTCTCCTCCTCTATCCCACACCCCCAGACAGCATGCCTGGGTATCGTTTGGGACCCTCGCTGGGCCCGTGGGCAGGATATCCCCTGAGGCACGCCGTCGGGCCCCACTCATGGAGCAGTAGGGGCTACTGCTAGTGGCCAGCAACCTCTCTCGAACCCTCCCCCCCCCCCCGGGTCCACGGGATGGTGGTTCTGACCCAGAATCACTCCCGTCACCGTGCTGCGGCCTCAGCTTCGAAGCAAGCCCCTTCATACATAAAACAGTTTACTTGCATTTTTGCAAGTAAACAAAATGTACCTCACATTTCTAGATAAGACACTTGAGGAATAAAAATGTTTAGTGCTGCTACCCAATACTTGCAGAGTGAGTAGCTCCAGAGTAAATTACAGCCAAGATTAGTTGTTTGGGTTCTGGTTTGCCTGCGGGAGAACTGCTCTGCAAGTGACAGGAGATCCAAGAAAATAATGGATGTCCTTACCAGGGTCAAAACCAGTTACAGGTTTGGTCACAGAACCATGAATAAGGGGGATTCTTTAAATAAAATATCGTGGTCACTTGTATTTAACAAATACATGTATTTAATTATTGGCCATCCCATAAAAGGCAGTTCACACTCAAGACAGGAAGCTTCTCTAGGCCGATTTTGCTGAAATGGTGATGGGTACCCAGTGAGGCACAGAGTGACCTCTTCCCAAAAGGGGTCCTGAACATAGACACAGCAACCTCCTGCCCGGGGGGGGATTCAGTCAGCAGGGTACAGTGGGGGATAACGCCTGGGCTGGCAGGGGGGGTGGGGCTCATGGTCATATCAAACACAACCACGAGACAGGAGGCAGGGCCGGGTTTTTCTTACCGATCTCACAGTTCTCTCCGGTGAAGCCTGGCTCGCAGCTGCAGCTGTAGAGGGAGTCATTAATCTGGCAGGTTCCTCCATGGAGGCAGGGGTTGTTCTCACAGGGGTCAGGCTGAGCTGCAGGGAGGAACGACAAGGCACAGGGTTTGTTACTGAACATCATACGCGGAGAGGAGAGACCCAGAGCGCTACTCGGAAAAATCAGGCTCCTCTTACTCTCCTCATTACTCAGAGCACTTGAGAACAGACAGACAGGAAGGAAGAGCACGGAGAAAGGAAAGATGGAAAAGACAAGAAGACGGGGAACCTCAAGAGCATAAAATGTTCACTATTGCTCTGCCAGCTTTCCCAGTTTGTACAACAGTGCGGGATTTTCTTCCAGAGTGGGTGCAATCCAGGAATGCCCGCCCAACCAAGGACCAACTTTTCCAGGCAATCTGTGGCACAGAAAACAGGCTTTTCACAGCAGCCCGGTCCTTGGGCAGAGCAGCTGTGCCTGAGGTGAGAGAGTATCTTCTGCCAGGGGGGTGGGCAGATTCTTCCTCCCTCCCCTCCCAGATCTTGGGGGATGAAGCCACCGTCAGTGAGACCCCCACCTCTGGCCCACATGGGACCATAACGTAGTCTGGTAAAAAAAAACCAACACCACAAAACACTTGCATTTGTCTGACAGCGGACTCCCAACTGCTCGCTCATCCTTTCTCCTCTCTGCCCCATCCCCAGCCCCAGCCATTGGCTACAGCTGACTTTAAGCAGCCTTGGCAGAAATCCGAAGAAAAGCTTGGCACATGGATACAAAACAAATTAAAAAGACACACAGGCGGAGTGGCGAAGGCCTCCACAGAGCAAAACCATTTACCGTCGCTTCGGAGAATGCAGAACTCAATCATGTTGTGCTTATCTGTAAAGAAACACCGTCGCTTGGCAAGACAGCCCCGTGGCTTTCATTCCCTCTCCAAATAAGGGGGGAGCTGAATTAAAACCGGCAAAACAGGCCAAGAAAAAGTGTCTGCAGCTAAGCCACAGTCGGTGCTTCGCAGCCGAGCAGATATGTATTTATCAGTTTCCCTAACTCGCCCATTAATTAAAAGGAACAGCAGTGCTTAATATACGGGAAAATTAAAAGATGGCGCCCCCTCATCGGAGGACAGGCTGAGCAGGTCTTGGCTTTACTCCCAGTGCATCTGCTTTGCTTAAAGAAACTGGAACTGCAAATCCATGGACAGACCCAGGACTGGCTCACCCTCTCCCTCTCGCCCTGCAGCTAGCGGGTCCGCCTTAGCTTAGGCTGATCAGCCCAGGAGCGAAACTAAGCTTCCGCTTGGGCCTTGCGCAGTCCTGCGGCTAAACTTCCCGTCTGAAACTCCTGCCGGCGCCTGGTCCCTACCCCATGCCTGCATCGAAGCAGGCACAAAGTGCACGCTGGAAATCGCAGGTGGAGGTTTAAAAATGCAGTCTCCACCTGTACTTTACTCCCCCATCCCATGCAAAGCAGATTCCACCCATCCCCTCCCCTCCCCCCAGCAGGTAAGAGAGAGAGAGAGGCATGAACATGAACCCCGGGCCTGACCCTGCCGCTTCCTCTCCCCCGCTCCCCTCTCTCCAGGC
The DNA here is from genome assembly GCF_901001135.1 of Rhinatrema bivittatum. Lineage (NCBI taxonomy): Eukaryota > Metazoa > Chordata > Amphibia > Gymnophiona > Rhinatrematidae > Rhinatrema > Rhinatrema bivittatum. The sequence continues at coordinate 226,760,222 of NC_042622.1, forward strand.
CCAACCTTAACAGCCTCTGATCCTCCCAGCTCTGAAGCTGCGGCTGCCCCAGGCCAACGCAGCCATCGCTTCCTCCTGGCTGGCCACAGCCAATTCAGCTGCTGTCACCTTTCTGCAGCCTGACAGAGGGTGGCACCTGAACATTACCTGTGTGTCTTCGGAGAGCTGCCAGGACTGAGAAAATCCCAGCACCAGGAGCGTTCCCAGGGGTGGCTATAAACTGCCCCCCCCCCCCCCCAATTATTTTAAGGCTTGATCGAAGATTTAAATTCAAAGCTCGCCTTTACCTTGGCGTGTTAAAGGCGAAGCGACAGCAAGTAGCTTTCATATTATAAGAAAAATAGAGGTAAAGCGAAAAAAGGGGGTGAGGTTGTTGTAGTGTAAATGCCGATTTTCAGAGCCTTTTCTTGCCCTTCCAATCTGGAATCCCAGTGTAAGGAACTTAAGATGGAAGGGGATGGGTGAGGGAGATGTCAGTGGTCAAAACCAAACCTGCAATCCAGTCCCCAGGAGAGAGCGTTTCATAGCAGAAACAAGCATTTAATTTGAATGGTCATTAATGAGGAGCTGATGGGGGTGAAGGGGAATGGATCAGGATTTAGTAGTGGAGGAGAGGATGAGGTTTTCGGGAGCAGACATCCTCCAAGACACTGCAGCTCCCTAAAGTTAAAACTCCCGTCTTTTTTTTTTTTTTTTTAAAGATCCCAGTTGCCATGGAAACTGCCACTGTGCCTTGGGCGTTTGCACTGGAGGACTCGATGGCAGCGAAAAAATCCCTCAAGCTGCTCCCTGTCCACAGAGCCGAGGGCTGAGAACAGCGAGAGATCACCCCCACGGCTGAAACGGGATAGTCCAGGAGTCCAAGGAGATAGAGAGCCTGGGACAAACATGCCAGCCCCAGGGAGAATGCAAGGCTGGCAGTGAAATACAAGAGCGTAAAGCACAGGAGCTCGGTGGCAACCTGCCATTTACACCCTCGGAACAGCTCTGCAGAGATTGCTTCATGGTTAGGACCGGTTGGGAATTCGGCTTAAGCCTTTTAGGTTGGGTGTTGACTTAGTGGGGGCATGACTAAACATTTTTTCTGCACATGAATAGTCCCTGTACCTCTGCGTATCGCTGCTTCTTCTCACCATGGGGCAGAGAGTGACAAAGGCAGCCTTTTTAACCTTGCTCATTTATTCTAGTGATCCAGGGACTCGGTAGTTGGAAGGGCTGATGCCTCACTCAGTTACCTGTTGGACAGCCCACAGCCATCTCCTATCCCTACAGATGGGTCTCCCCTATACCAAGCTGCCCACTCATCCCGCCACCTTCTGTGATATCTTTCTCTCCCATTTTATTCTGTTTGGCATGAAAACTTTCAAGAGACAGCTTGCCAACATGGGGGCATATTCACTCTCCCTGAAACAGACCACCTCCCCCCCCCAAGCGCAAAACCCACCCCACCCCTCTGCAAAGCAGCACTCAACAGTTCCAACCCTTTTGTTCTGACCCTTTGTGAGTCAACAAATAAAGGACAAATATACAAGGGCTTGCGGCCCATGTGCGAGCCCGCTGCTAATGGCAGCGGCGCCGGGCACGGGGAGCGCATCATTCTCCCCCAGCGCAGCAAGGAGGTTTCCGGGGGCGTGTCGACTGGGGCCTCTCGCGAGAGCGTGGGACCCGGCAGACGTGCCCCAGTGACGTCATAGATCGCGCGTCACGGCCCCGATAAAGGAGGGTGGGTGGTACCCTGGACTGGCGATTATACGCAGTTAAGAAGGGCGACTCATGCATCTCAATGTTATTGTTAATTAAATAATAAAGCTGCGGCCTTTCCCACCACAAGAAGACCGAGTCTCATATGTTTAAATAACTCGTAAGCAAGATCCAGAAGGTGTAGGAGAGCGGAGGTGTGCGCAGTGCATTTGCGGTCACAACGTTAGAAGTCTCTGTTTCTGCTCTGACTGAACCCCTTCAGTAATCTCCACTGCAGGTTCTAACTGGCTCCCAGCTTTGGGGCAAATTTAAGCTCTTTCTTGTTTTCAAGTGCAATTTGCAGTTTGCAACTGCCACAAAAACCAAATGCTGACAGCTTGTTCTTGGCTCACAAGTTATCAGAACGTTTTCCTAATACACATCCTTCCAAACTAATGGACCTTGCTGCCAAATGAAAGGGATCTCTCTGACTTAAGAAAGAGTCCTTTAACAAGAGAGAATACAGTAACATTGGGAAATCAGAAAAAAAACTAAAAGAAGCAGTTGCCAAGGTTAAACGTTTGCATGAGGCATGGATATTGTTTAAAAATACCATCTCGAAAGCCCAGATAAAATGTATTCCATACATCAAAAAAGTCAAAAGGAGACCAAACAACTGCCGGCTATGACAGCAGGGCTGCTGGTGGTGTTAACCCCCACAGGAGAAGCAGGTTTGACCTACATAGAATTGGCTAGAAAAAGACCAGGTGTGGTCTAGCATTAGGATTTCTATATATACCGACCACCTACCTCTTGGGTTGAGACCTTTGTTTTTGGTCCAGCAGGACTCAGCAGGGGATACTCACACGAGAACTAAAAGGGACTCACAAAGGCAGGGCTGAACCGCTACTAAGGCAGGAAATGAAAGAGTGACCCTAAAACAAGACAGAACAAAACCGGGAGGAGACAGAAATGGGGTAAACAAAACCAGAAGGCCACAAAATTAGATCCAAACAGACAAGGAAAACAAACAGTACAGAACGGATTCACAGATCAAGAAGCCCACAATACTAGGGCCAAACAGACACAGCCAAAGGCCAAATACAAGACTACTTTTAGGGTAACAGAGGGCCACAGCAAGGACCAGACTCTGGCCCTGAACTCACTGAGGGGCAGGTTTATATCCTGTGGCAGTGCAGGGAACATGGCCACCAGCAGGGACCTACAAGCCATAAGGCTTGGAGAACTGAACAGCAGGGGCCATGGTCCACTGAGGGCCCCTGCTGGCAGGAGGGGGTATACTGTTCACAGATCCTCGCACAGCATGGTTTAATGGTGAAAGCGCATCTTTTAAAAATGGAAAGTAGACCCAAATGAAGAAAATAGGCAACAGCATAAGTACTGAAAAGTTAGATGTAAAACAGTTCTAAAGCAGGCTAAGAGAGAATTGAGAAGAAGCTTGCCACAGAGGTAAAAACGAATATTAAAACCTTTTTCAAGTACACTTGAGGCAAAAAAAGCCTGTGAGGGAGGTCAGTTGGACTTCTAGATTAGCAAGGTAAAAGGGTGGTCAGGGAGGACAAGGAAGTAGCAGAAAATCTAAATGAAGTCTTTGCCTCGGTCTTTACGAAGGATGTTGAGGACACATCAGAAATATTCTTTGATGATGATGATGATGATGGTGATTTTTGAGCAACCAAAGCAAATCATGATGAAACTGGAAGATGTCATAGATTCAATTAACAAACGGAAGAGTAGCAAATTACCAAGACTGGATGGTATTCACCCCAGAGTTCTGAAAGAAATCAAACAAGAAACTGCAAACTTGGAGGAGGAAGTGACGTCATCGGGCTTGATGGCTGCCTGAGCTGCGAGCTCCGTAGCTAGCCCCCTACAAATATCGTGCATGGGAGCTAGATATAACTTAGAACTCGCTGAAACTTGTGGCAAGATATCCAGAACCAAGCGGCAATAGTTGTAAATCGAAAATCGGTAGACTTTAATTGCTTTTCCTACCGAAAAGCGGGAGACCATGGGGCCGAAACAGACGAGCAGACTGCGGGAATAGATACTGCAGAGGGCAGTGCAGACATGGATGACGCATTCAATATAACTTCGGAGGAGGCCCCCTACCCAATCAGAGTTCCGCGATTGGTTTTGCGGCCTGCGCCAGGGCTTTAAAAACTATAAAAAAGAAATTCAGGATATGCTGGGAGCATATCATGAGGAACTAGCTGCGCTGGGACATAGAGTGGATGATATTGATTCATGAGTCGATGCGCAAATCGAAACCAGCAAGCAGCTCCACGAGGTATGTTCAGAGCTGCAGGAAGAAAATTTAAGCATGTGTACCAAACTGGCTGACTTGGAAAACAGGGCCAGAAGAGGAAATCTGCGCTTCAGAGGCTTTCATGAAACCAAGGAGAATGCAGACTATGCCCATCTCTTTCGTCAGTTTTGCTCATTCCTGCTAGAGTCAAACCCCGATTGCGGGGAAGGACAACCAACAGCAATAAAGTTGGACAGGGCTCATAGAGCCTTAAGAGCAGCAGGCAATGGTCAACCACAAGATATTATAGTCTGCTTCCATGACTATTATAAGAAAGAACAAATAGCGGGAGCAGCCCAGAAGCAAATGCGCTAGATCTGGGAAAACCAAGAGGTATCGGTGTATGCAGATTTATCTCAAGCCACACTCCAAAACAGGCAGGAGCTAAAAGAGGTGACTGCGTTTCTAAGAAAGGAGGACATAAAATATAGGTGAATGCACCCCTTCGGTCTAATCTTTACCTGGGATGGTGTGTCAGCTCGCATTCAGAATGTAACAGAAGCACCAATGATCTTGAAGGACCGCGGCTTTTCAGCGACGAACGCACAACCCGTGGGGACTGAAAGATCAGCATCCACGTTGGCAAAGGGCGAATACCAGAAACAGCAGGCTAAAAAGAAGTTCTGATCCCCACAAGAATAACACGGACATCACTTGAAAAGTTAATCCCACACGTCTAGAGATAAAGCGTCTGGGTATCACGACAACACAGCGATCTTTGAAGTATACAGGCAATTTCCAGTTTGGTATCTTGTTTTCAAAATGTTGGATAGTTGACATTCTGTTTATAGTTCGATGCCAGGCTCAAGAGTTTATACTGCCGGCAATAAGTTCAGATAAGAGGGATCTCCTGTCAAGCTAAATTGTTTCAGGCTAGAGGGAGCCTCTATGTCTATGGCACTGTCTTCCTCCTTACGACGGGGAGATTTGGTTCTGCTAGGGGATTATGGCAGAACAAGGAGTGAGCAAGGGGGGGTAGGGGTGGGGGAACTAATAGGGATTATGCACATGTTATACAGTGTTAATCCAGTGCGAGACTCAGACTCTGGTCATTGGGTGTTTTAGTAAGAGAAACAGGAAGGGAAAGAGGAAACAATTAAGCACGATAGTCCTTATGAGGGGGGTTTTGGAAATACCATGACTAATATACTTTTGGGCCGCAATCCTGCCCTTGTAACTGCTTAGCCTGACTCCTCGTGGCGCCATTTGTAAAGGTCGGAAGGGAAGAGAACAGGGGATAGAAATCCCAGGTAGGGGGCGTGACCCTGAACATCCAACTATGGCCACATTTCGAATAATTTCCCTTAATGTTAAGGGTCTCAACTCCCCATTTAAAAGACATATGCTTTTTAAAGAGATGAGTAACCTAGGGGCAGATATCATTTTTCTCCAAGAATCCCATTTAAAAAGCAGATATGAGTCACTTTTGAAGTCCAGACATTATCCCTGCCAATTTTTCACACCCTGCCCTAAATCAGCTAAATAAACAGGGGTATGTATATTATTCTCGCAACATACAGTGTTTGAAACACAATTATGCCTTAGGGATCCATTAGACAGGTACCTCTTATTGCAGATTCTAGTAGATGGGTTGGAATACACGTTTCTAAATGTTTATGCCCTCAACCAGAATCAAGGTCGATTTCTAGTGGAGTTGAATCAGGTTCTACTCCATCACAGTAGAGGCAAGTTAACTATCAGTGGGGATTTTAATTTGGTAAGAACACCTGCCATTGATGCTTCGTGAGGCAGTGTAGCTGCCTCACCTTTTCATAGGCACAAGCTACAGGAATTAATGGCTACTTGGCACTTGATGGATGTCTGGAGAGCACACTTTCCCTTGTCCAGGTCATATACATTCTATTTCTCAGCACATTTATCCCACTCTAGAATAGACTACTTCCTAATAGATAAAGCATTGTTTAACGATGTTTCTAAACCTGATATAACCCCAGTAGCATGGTCAGCTCCTGCGGCAGTGACAATGGATATCTCATTCGCCCAATACGATAAAGGAATTCGTTTCTGGCGACTTAACGATTCCTTGCTGTCGGATGAATGGTATACTAAATCCTTAATTCAGCATATTAAGGAATATATTGAATTAAATGATACAGGGGAAGTTACACTACCGGTAGTATAGGAATCCCTTAAGGCCTACTGCGGGAGTTATTAATATCCAGAGCCACTTATATCAAATAAAGGGACACTCAGGAAGCACAAGAGTTGTGGCAGAAGATTACGAGACTCTCTCGTGAACATCAAACTACGGGGTCTCGGGATATCCTGCATCAGCTATCTAATGCCAGGGAAGACCTTTTGAGACTGGAATCAGCCAAGAGGGTTCACTTATTAGATTTAATAAAACAAGTCTATTTCGAGGGGGGTAACAAGGCAGGAACTAATCTGGCGAGTAAATTAAAGGCAGTAGCTTATCAAAACACTATTGCTAAAATCAAAGATGAAGGGGATCACATACTGACAAATAACACAGATATCCATAAAAGAATTTTAGCATTCTCTAGTAATTTATACGCCCCAGAGACTAGCATTTCACCTGAAGCGATAGACAAATATCTTGAACTGGTCTACCTTCCTTCTTTATCAGAAGAGGCACAGCAGGCGCCAGATGAAGAGATCTCCACAGTAGAAATATTACATGCAATTAGAACGTTAAAATTAGGGAAAGCACCAGGCCCAGATGGTCTCACGGCAAAGTTCTATAAGTGCTTTGCTCCATATATCGTTGCGTATTTGCAGAAAGTATTTAATCATTTGAGAACTGGAGGAGTATTAGCTCAAAATTCCAACATAGCAGGGATAACTGTCCTACTAAAACCAGGTAGAGACCCTTCGGTCTGTGGATCGTATCACCCTATATCCTTATTAAATTTAGATCTTAAGATATTGGCAAAAATCTTGGCAGGGCGGTTGAATAAATATATCACTACCCTCATTCACCAAGATCAAGCAGGATTTATGCCGGGGAGGTTAGCTGGCAACAATATTCGCAAACTGGTAGATTTGATGTGGTGGGCTCATGGAAATAATGTTGATGCTATTTTTCTCTCAGTTGATACCGAAAAGGCCTTTGACATGGTTCACTGGCCTTTTCTCTTCGGAGTACTGAACAAAATGGGATTAGGGCCGTTTTTTAGTATATGGATCAACAGTTTATATACAAAACCTAAAGCTTTGCCTTAAAATTAATGGAGGCTATTCGGACTACTTTAAGGTAGGCCTGGGCACCAGACAAGGTCACCGTTACTTTTCACCATATTTGTAGAACCATTAGCTACAAGTATACGAAATGATATCAAGATCTCGGGTTTTACCTTCCTACACCATACATTCAAACTATCCCTCTTTGCTGATGATATCATGTTAATCATCACCAAGCCCCATCAATCCTTACTGGCTATAGAACGGGATATCAGGGTGTTCAGAGGGGTATCAGGGTTTAAGGTAAATTGGGAGAAATTTGAGATTCTCAACCTCACCTGCGACCATGAGACGGTCCATGAACTGAAGGAACAACATCCATTCCGGTGGACCTCCCAAAAGATAAAGTACCTAGGCATAAATCTCTCCAAATATCCTCTGGAGTTGTTTAAATTGAATTACCCTCCCCTTATGAAGCAAGTACTACTGGATTTGGATAAGAGATGTAACCTCCCTAGTTACACCATATAGTCCATACATATAATCCATATGCCTATATGTAAAAAATCATTGAAGCGAATGATTTCTGAATTATCCCAAACAACTGAAAAGCAGGTTGTTAATACAAACAAAAAACACACTTTGAAATGTCTGTATGCCAATGTCAGAAGTCTAAGAAGTAAGAAGGGAGAGTTAGAGTGTATAGCAGCAAATGATGAGATTGACATAATTGGCATCACAGAGACTTGGTGGAAGGAGGATAACCAATGGGACAGTGCTATATCAGGGTACAAATTATATCACAATGATAGGAAGGATCAACTTGGTGGGGGTGTGGCACTTTATGTCTGGGAGGATATAGAGTCCAACAGGATAAAGATCATACAAGAGACAAAATGCTCAGTAGAATCTATATGGGTAGCAATCCCATGTATGTTGGGTAAGAGTATAGTGATAGGAGTATACTACCATCCATCTGGACAAAATGGTCAGGCAGATGATGAAATGCTAAGAGAAATCAGGGAAGCAAACCAATTTGGCAGTGCAATAACAATGGGAGATTTCAATTACCCCAATATTGACTGGGTAAATGTAACATCAGGACTTGCTAGAGACATAAAGTTCCTGGATGTAATAAATGATTGCTTCATGGAGCAATTGGTTCAGGAACCAACAAGAGGGGGAGCTATTTTAGATTTAATTCTTAGTGGAACGCAGGTTTTGGTGAGAGAGGTAATGGTGGTGGGGCCACTTGGCAACAGGGATCATAACACGATCACATTTAAACTAATAACTGGAAGGGGGACAATAAGTAAATCTGTAGCTCTAACACTAAACTTTCAAAAGTGAAACTTTGATAAAATGAGGAAAATAGTTAGGAAAAAACTGAAAGGTGCAGCTGCAAAGGTTAAAAGTGTTCAACAGGCTTGGACATTGTTTAAAAATACAATCCTAGAGGCGCAGTCCATATGTATTCCACACATAAAGAAAGGTGGAAAGAAGGCAAAACGATTACAGTCATGGTTAAAAGGTGAGGTGAAAGAGGCTATTTTAGCCAAAAAAAATCCTTCAAAAACTGGAAGAAGGATCCATCTGAAGAAAATAGGATAAAACATAAGCATTATCAAGTTAAGTGTAAAACATTGATAAGACAGGCGAAGAGAGAATTTGAAATGAAGTTGGCCATAGAGGCAAAAACTCATAATAAAAACTTTTAAAAATATATCCAAAGCAAGAAACCTGTGAGGGAGTCGGTTGGACCATTAGATGGCCAAGGGATTAAAGGGGCTCTTAGGGAAGATAAGGCCATTGCAGAAAGACTAAATGAATTCTTTGCTTCCGTGTTTACTAATGAGGATGTTGGGGAGATACCAGTTCCAGAGACGGTTTCAGGGGTGATGAGTCAGATGAACTGAACAAAATCACTGTGAACCTGGAAGATGTAGTAGGCCAGATTGACAAACTAAAGAGTAACAAATCACCTAGATCAGATGGTATGCATCCTAGGGTACTGAAGGAACTAAAAAATGAAATTTCTGATCTATTATGTTAGGAATTATTAGGAAGGGAATGGTTAATAAAACGGAAAATGTAATAATGCCTCTATATCGCTCCATGGTGAGACCGCACCTTGAATACTGTGTACAATTCTGGTTGCCGCATCTCAAAAAAGACATAGTTGCGATGGAGAAGGTACAGAGAAGGGCAACCAAAATGATAAAGGGGATGGAACAGCTCCCCTATGAAGAAAGGCTGAAGAGGTTAGGGCTGTTCAGCTTGGAGAAGAGACGGCTGAGGGGGGATATGATAGAGGTCTTTAAGATCATGAGAGGTCTTGAACTAGTAGATGTGACTCGGTTATTAACACTTTCAAATAATAGAAGGACTAGGGGGCATTCCATGAAGGTAGCAAGTAGCACATTTAAGACTAATCGGAGAAAATTCTTTTTCACTCAATGCACAATAAAGCTCTGGAATTTGTTGCCAGAGGATGTGATTAGTGCAGTTAGTGTAGCTGGATTCAAAAAAGGTTTGGATAAGTTCTTGGAAGAGAAGTCCATTAACGGCTATTAATCAAGTTTACTTAGGGAATAGCCACTGCTATTACTGGCATCAGTAGCATGGGATCTTTTTAGTGTTTGGGTAATTGCCAGGTTCTTATGGCCTGGATTGGCCTCTGTTGGAAACAGGATGCTGGGCTTGATGGACCCTTGATCTGACTCAGCATGGCAATTTCTTATGTTCTTATGTTCTTATGTCTTGGATGGGTTGAATAGCGACTATAAAAATTAACTTTCTTTCTAGACTATTGTATTTGTTCCATTCTCTACCCATACACATACCCTGTGAGGTTCTAAAGAAGTGGCAAAAGAGGGTGTTCAGTTTTATTTGGAAAAGGAGACCCCCCCTAGGGTAAGTAGGTTTGTTCTCTACCAAAGTAAAGCCGATGGGGGACTAAATGTACCCAATCTTACATGGTATTATGTAGCGGCATAGTTGCAACCCCTGATTGTCTGGCACCAAACCGAAGATCTTAAACACTGGGTGATTATTGAGCAATCACAAATGTCTGAGATGTCCCTTGAAGCTGCACCTTGGCAGGTTAGAGAAACCTGGAGATCATGTCCACACATGTTACCAACTACGAGACATACTCTGAATACATGGGAAAGGTGGAAAACAAAACTAGTAGGAAATAAGCCCTACTACTTCCTGACCCATCTGTTCCACAGTACCATCTTTTTTCTATGTAGTTTACTAACTTCATTCTCAATCTGGAAAACTCAGGGCATCACTCATTTTGAGCATATATGGGGGGGAGCACACCCCATGCTCCCCCTAACTCCCCCCCTCCACTTCCCCCCCCCCCCCCCGCCTTTTAGCCTCTTCAGCCTCCCCCCCCCGCCTTCTTTACCATATCATTCCCTCCCTTACCTCTACCTCCCCTTTCGCATATATTCTCCCCCCCTTTCCCTCTCCCCTCACCCCTCCCCCCAACGTTGTAAATAAGTTCACATATGTAATATGTAATTTTAAACCCATATCTTTCCAATTAAGTTATCCATGCTTGCTTTCTCTTTTCTCTCGTACTTCGCTTTTTACCTTGTTCTTTTTATCCAATTATTATCCAATTTCTCCCAGTTAAACCCCCTTGTTCAATGTAATTTCCTTTCTCAGTTAATTGTGAACCGACATGATGTGTCCTACGAATGCCGGTATATAAAATGTTAAATAAATAAATAAATAAATAAATAAATATACTTTCCTTTGAATCTCTGTGCCAGACCTATAAATTACCACTCTCAGAATACCTAGCATATCATCAAATTCGACACTTTTGGAAGGGTAATCATGTGGGGAATGCTCTACGTTTGGGGAAGTCTCTGTTTGAAGGCTTTTGCTCGACTCCCTTTCAATTTAAGTGGCTTATCTCTAAGGTATACAAACTATTAAATATGAGACTAGCTTCCATGGCGGCACATATTCAGGCCTGGACCAGAGGCTTGCCCAAAAGATTATACTTTGGATGAGTGGTCCACAATTTTTGATCATCTAAGAAAGGCCTCAATGTTGTCAACACTGGTCGAAAATGGTTACAAGCAATTGTATAGATGGTACTGAATCCAGAATGTCTTGTGAAAATAAAGCCCAAAACTGATGGAAAAAGTTGGAGGGGATGTAATTCTGTGGGCACGTATGTACATATGTGGTGGGAGGGAGAATGCATTGCACCATTGTGGAAGCAGATTGCTGACAAGCTTATCACACATCATGAAGGAAAAAATACACTTAAGGATGGAACTAGCATTGTTGAATGATGTGGATTCAGCACCATCGGCTCCATCTCATCCACTCGTCGCCCAGGCATGCATAGCAACTGGATTGGAAATTGCCAAAGCATGGAAATCAACGCATTGTCTGTCTGTTCAATCCGTCTTAAGGAGGATAGACAGTGTATGTACAATGTACAAGTTGACAGCGGAAAAACATCATTTTATGAAGCTATTCCATTCCACTCGGGATTCCTATCTCCTGTGGCGGTCCACAGCACCATTAGAGGCTGCTGCTCAGAAATAATGCTGAATATCGGTCTAGACTATAGCACCTCTTTCCTAGACTGAGACACTTGTTGGACTTAATAGATGACATGTGTGGGCGGGTATGAGGGAGGGGGGTGGAGGGAAAACATACAAAACCCTTTTGGGGAATAACAAGTCAGAGATTATAAGGTTGTCAGTACCTTTATTTTGTTGTCTATGTTCATGTTACTCACCAATAAAAATGTTTATACAAAAAAGAAACTGCAAAGGTGTAATCTGTAACCTATCATTAAAACAGCCACAGTACCTGAAGACTGGAGGGTGGCCAGGTTTTACAAAGGGATCCAGGGATGATCAGAGAAATTATAGAACTGTGATCCTGACGTCCATGCCAAGCAAAATGGTAGAAGCTGTTTTTAAAAACAAAATTCCTGGCCATATAGACATGGCTTAATGGGGAAGTCTTGCCTTACCAATCTATTGGATTTATTTGAAGGCGTAAATAAAAATGCAGATAAAGGTGAGCCAGTTGATAATAGCATGTTTGGATTTTCAGAAGGCATTTGACAAAGTCCCTCATGAGAGACTCCTCAGGAGGTTAAAACATAATGGCATAAGAGACAGTGTCCTATTGGAGATTGGTAACTGGCTAAAAGAGAGGAAACAGAGGGTAGTACTAAATGGTCAGTTTTCCAAATGGAGAAAGGTCAACAGTGGAGTGCCCCAGGGATTGGTACTGGGACCTGAGTTGTTTTCATTAATGATCTGGAAAAGAGAAAAATGAGTGAGGTGATCAAATTTGCAGATGACATAAAATTATATGAAATCGTTGCAGATTTCATAAAATGACATAAAACACAGATGACATAAAAATACATGAAATTGTCAGCTCAGTGTGCTGCGGCAGTCAAAAAAGCAAACAGAATGTTAGGAATTATTAAGAAGGGAATGGTTAACAAATCGGAAAATGTCATAATGCCTCTGTATCGCTCCATGGTGAGACCGCACCTTGAATGCTGTGTACAATTCTGGTTGCTGCATCTCAAGAAAGATATAATTGCAATGGAGAAGGTACAGAGAAGGGCAACCAAAATGATAAAGGGGATGGAACAGCTCCCCTATGAGGAAAGACTAAAGAGGTTAGGGCTGTTCAGCTTGGAGAAGAGACGGCTGAGGGGGGATATGATAGAGGTGTTTAAAATCATGAGAGGTCTAGAACGGGTAGATGTGAATCAGTTATTTACTCTTTCGGATAATAGAAGGACTAGGGAGCACTCCATGAAGTTAGCATGTCCAGTCCAGTTCCTTGTATGTTTCCCCTGGCCTTGTCCTCAACTCCAACCTTCTCTCCAGCCCAGCCATTACCTGGTTCCAGCTCTCAGCCTGTTCCTGACTCCAGCTATGATGTTCAGCAGGAGACAAGTCCAATTGCCCCAAGAATCCAAGGGCTCAACCTACGAGGGAGGGGCTGGTTAGGCAGAAGACCAACTTCCGTCCTGCTCTGTGGTTCTGTATCACTTCTGAAGGGGTGCATCCTGACTCTAGCCTGCCAGACCAAGACAGTCTCATCTCAAAAATGTTATAGTGGAACTAAAAAAGGTGCAGAGAAGGGTATTAAAAATGATAAAGGGGATGGAACTGCTCCCTTATGATGAAAAGCTATACAGGCTAGGGATCATCAGCTTGAAAAAGAGATAGCTGAGATGGGAGGTGATACAAGTTTATAGAATCGTTAAGTAGGGTGGAATAGGTAAATAAAGGATGGTTATTTATCCTTTCAAATACTACTAATATAAGGGGGCACGTCATGAAACTAACAACCAACAGATTTAAAAGAAATTGTAGAAAACATTTTTCACTCAGCGCACAATCAAGCTTTGGAATCTATTGCCAAAGGGCATGGTCAAGGTGACTAACATAGTGGGGTTTAAAAAAGGTTTGTCCAAGTTCCTGGAGGAAAAATCTATAAAACATTATTAGCCAGGTAGACTAGGGAAAGACGTCACTTATCCCCGAGAGTGAGCAGTAAGAAATGGCTCTACTTTTGGGATCTGCCGGGTACTTGCGACCTAGACTGGCCACTGTCAAAGACGGGATGCTGGGCTTGATGGACCTTGCTCTGACCCAGCATGGCATTTCTTATGCTCTTATGCAAACAGCTCCTAGAAGGTTGAACAAACTTTCCGAGACAAAGCACCACATGAGAGCTCTGGGATATTTAGATATTGCTAAATGGTTTCGCGGGACACCGCTGTGTATTCTTCATAGGATTTTACATTATACTGGGAGCATATTACCAGTCCACACAACTGTAGATCTGTGAATCATTTCTACACCACTGAAGCAGAAAGAAATCTGAATTCTGTGCTTACGTAAATGGCCTAAAAATTATATAAACCTTTTGCATGACTTGTAAATTATTGATGTTGGAGGGTCTACAATTTGAGACACTTCTATTGATGTGTGAAAGAGCATGCACATAACACACATATGGTACAACACTCTGTATTGAGCCCATATTCCTCTCTCCATACAGAATAGATGTGCTTCTCCCTCCCTCTCTCCAATTCACTCTTTGACTAATTGCAGTGCCAACATTGTACTACCCTAATAAAGATTTTTACTATAAGGATAATTCCCTAATAGGCAGCCGTTAGGAGAAACTAACAGGATTAAACAGCTGATGAATACTGATGCTACAGGCAGCTTTATCTCTGCCCAAGACGCCTACAGCCCACTTAGACCAGCAGCTCCAGCATTAACATTGTTATAGTCTAAACCTAAATGAAAGGGAGTTTTCCATTTTTCCTAAGTTAAATGTTCTTTTGTCCAAGCATATTTTTCTGTTCTGGGCTTCTGTATATTTTTACATTGTATTTATTGTATTTAACCCTATGTTGTACTTTTTCTGGAGCTCATGATGAAAAGACACATGATAAATAAACTGTTAATCACAGCAAAGGCTGTGCACCTTGGCACCCATCAACTGTGGTGCCCCTTCGTGGGGTCATCCTTAGGCGACTGCCACAAACCATGCATGTTGGGGGATGCCATGCCCCCACACCTCAGCAACTTCCAGTGATCCTCTTCCCTAATCCCAGCTAGCAGAAAGAGTCAGAGAGTGGCGCCTCTTACCTGCATCTGCCTCCTCCTCTGCCGGCTTCAATCTGAAGTCTGAACCATATAGAGCCCTATAGTGTTCTGCTGGCTCCATGTGGCTCAGATGGAAGGTAAGAAGTGCCATTCTCAGATTCCTCCTGCCAGCTGGGCAGAAAAGAGACGATGATGATGATGGAGAGGAAAGAGATGATGCTTGTGAGGGTGGAGGGGGTTGGAAGAGAGATGACGATTGTGTGTGGTGTGTGTGGTGTGTGTAGGGGAAAGAGAGATGATGATTATGTTGGGGGAAGAGAAAGAAATATTTGTACAGAGGGGAAGTGGGGCAGTTTGGGAGAGAGGTGAAGGAGAGAGGGTAAGGGAGCAAGATTGTGCTGGGGGTGGAAGAAAGATGATGCACCGGGGGAGGAGGTGGAAGTAGATGATGGTTTTGTGTGGGTGGCAGGAGAGATCATGTTTGGCTGTGGTGTGGTGGGGAGGTAAAAGAGAGGTGATTGTGTTGGGGTGAAAGAGATGAAAGGGGTGGGAGTCAGATAATGCTTGCACTGGGGAAAGGGTGGAAGAGAGATGATGGTTGTGTCAGTGGAGGCGGGAGACATGTTATGCTGGGGAGAAGAATGGGAGATGGTTGTGATGGGGGGGGGGAGGAAGAGATGAAGGTTGCATGTGTGGTGGGTTAGGAGGGATTATGCTTTTGTGTGTGGGGAGAAAGAGGTGATGGTTTCATTGAGGAGGGGGCTAGGAGGGATTACGCTTTTGTGTGTGGGGAGAAAGAGGTGATGGTTTCATTGAGGAGGGGGTTAGGAGAGATTACGCTTTTGTGTGTGGGGAGAAAGAGGTGATGGTTGCGTTGAGGAGGGGGTTAGGAGGGATTACGCTTTTGTGTGTGGGGAGAAAGAGGTGATGGTTGCGTTGAGGAGGGGGTTAGGAGGGATTACGCTTTTGTGTGTGGGGAGAAAGAGGTGATGGTTTCGTTGAGGAGGGGGTTAGGAGAGATTACGCTTTTGTGTGTGGGGAGAAAGAGGTGATGGTTGCGTTGAGGAGGGGGTTAGGAGGGATTACGCTTTTGTGTGTGGGGAGAAAGAGGTGATGGTTGCGTTGAGGAGGGGGTTAGGAGGGATTACGCTTTTGTGTGTGGGGAGAAAGAGGTGATGGTTGCGTTGAGGAGGGGGTTAGGAGGGATTACGCTTTTGTGTGTGGGGAGAAAGAGGTGATGGTTGCGTTGAGGAGGGGGTTAGGAGAGATTACGCTTTTGTGTGTGGGGAGAAAGAGGTGATGGTTGCGTTGAGGAGGGGGTTAGGAGGGATTACGCTTTTGTGTGTGGGGAGAAAGAGGTGATGGTTGCGTTGAGGAGGGGGTTAGGAGGGATTACGCTTTTGTGTGTGGGGAGAAAGAGGTGATGGTTGCGTTGAGGAGGGGGTTAGGAGGGATTACGCTTTTGTGTGTGGGGAGAAAGAGGTGATGGTTGCGTTGAGGAGGGGGTTAGGAGGGATTATGCTTTTGTGTGTGGGGAGAAAGAGGTGATGTTTGCGTTGAGGAGGGGGTTAGGAGGGATTACGCTTTTGTGTGTGGGGAGAAAGAGGTGATGTTGCATTGAGGAGGGGGTTAGGAGGGATTACGCTTTTGTGTGTGGGGAGAAAGAGGTGATGGTTTCATTGAGGAGGGGGTTAGGAGAGATTACGCTTTTGTGTGTGGGGAGAAAGAGGTGATGGTTGCGTTGAGGAGGGGGTTAGGAGGGATTACGCTTTTGTGTGTGGGGAGAAAGAGGTGATGGTTGCGTTGAGGAGGGGTTAGGAGGGATTACGCTTTTGTGTGTGGGGAGAAAGAGGTGATGGTTTCATTGAGGAGGGGGTTAGGAGAGATTACGCTTTTGTGTGTGGGGAGAAAGAGGTGATGGTTGCGTTGAGGAGGGGGTTAGGAGGGATTACGCTTTTGTGTGTGGGGAGAAAGAGGTGATGGTTGCATTGAGGAGGGGGTTAGGAGAGATTATGCTTTTGTGTGTGTGGGGGGATGGGGGTTGGAAAAAGATGATTGTCACCTAAATGAACATGATGCCTTGTCCAACATCATTTGACAATGGTCTGAAGTGCTGTGGTTTTACTGTGGTTGCTCATCAAGCTGTGATCATAATCCCTTAAAGCTGGTAACTCCATGTCAGCCACAGCCATGGAAACTCTAACCCTCATCGGGTTATGGTATTGCTTTGAGTTCAAACACTGCTTTGACTTGCTCAGCCCCCAGGCTGCAGCCTCTACAACACTGGATTTATTAAATGGAAGACTGAATTAGGTTATGTTAGATTTTATATTTTCTCAACTGTCTTATGAATTCGTGGCCAGTTCCATTTCGAGTCAAATGATCAGAATCTCTTTAGTTTACCCGGTTCAGAAGGCATTCTCACTTAATCTGATCACATTGTCCAGCACCAGTGACGACTAGGAATGTGCTTTCATTTTTATGTCACCGGGAAATCACAGTGACATTTGGTGTTTTCTTTCCTGCCATTTCCCATTTGAAATGACATAACCCCCCCCTCCCCCCCCACACACAAAATCTTGTTTTGTTTCTGTGTTTTAGAGCACGCTAAAACACAGAAACGAAAACCAAAAAAATATACGAAATGAAATGTTTTCCCATGCACAGCCCTGGTCACGACAGCTTATGCTAAATTAGCCTTGCGGTTTTCATCCCATCCCATCTCAAAGCAAAGCGTCAGGTGTGCGATGACGGGCACAGGTGATGTATCACCTCCTCACCTTGCCGGATGGGATGAAGAAAAACGCCTTCAGCTGTTAATCGTGCTGCTTTGCTCTGGGAGCTGGAAAGCAGCACAATAACAGCGGGACCAGGGGCATCTGATCAGGAAAATTTATCACTACGTGCACAGAGTCATAAGAAGCTGCAATACGACTTGCCAAGTTCAGGATAAGCTGAACTTTAATTTAAAGATTAAACTATATAGCCATAAATTAATTAGTTAAAAAAAAGTAGGTGTAGCTCGGCCCAAAGGACACTCCATCACCCATTACAGCACCAATGTTGGATTCTTTGGTGGTGAAGGCTGGGACAGGATGAAATTATGAGAGAGCAGGCAGGCTTCCAATTCTACTAAATTCCAGAGTTGCATACGTCTTCAGCAAAACTCTCTTAGCAGGTGCAAGTGACAATGCAGACTTTGTACCTGCGGCAAGTTTCACGGTAAAAGCCCATGTGCACTTTCACTTTGAGAATTGGTGCAAAGCCTGTGGATGAGAAGTGCAGGCAGGCCTTTGTCCCAGTGAGGATAGTGTGACAATTACCCACCTTATATGCTAATAACTATCACATCGCATGGTACTGACCTCTCACCCTTCAGATCCTCAGGGGATCATTTTCATTGGAGCCCACAATGGTGCTCACATTGTGGGAGTGCAGGTGTCATGGCAAAATCACCATATACTTCCCAAAGAATGAGGATCTCAACTGTTTTGGTTCCTGTCACAGACAGAAAGGCCCCAGGGACATGGTTTCCCCCTTCATAGTTCAGTTAAATGCCACTCTATCCAAAGGGCTCTAGATCAGCCTTACCTAGTGTGCTGAAGTTTCCCCCAGCGGTCCAGGATGAGTTATCCTCCTCTCTGAGATAAGGCAGAAGGGCGTCTTCTTCTCCACTTCCTCCCTCCTCGTCGATTTGGGATGTTCTCTTAGTTTCCATCTCTGCTGCCTCTGTGTCTAGGAGTTCAGTGATGACTGATGGGAGGATGAATCTGTCTGAATCAAGTTTGGTTTTATAGAAAAGCTCATCAGCAAAGGCAGATGACTCACGGCTGTTGAAGTCATGATCTTCTGTAGATGCTGGATCATGGGAAAATGAAGCTTGAGAGAAATCTTGCTTGGATTCATTGAAGATTACTGTCTTTCTTGCTCTCAACACGAGTAAGGGTTTCCCTGTAGATTTCATGATCAAAGAGTCCTCATTTCTTTCTTCTAGCAGCTCTTCTGCCTCCTGCTCCCTGTAAATGTCTGTAGCTTGTATGGGCAGTGACCTATTTGCTTTTTCATTTCTGAGTTCTAGTGACAAGGTCATAGCTTTATCTGACTCTGTAGCTGTCAGATAAAAGTCTGTTGTAAATGCCTCTGTTGCCCATTCAGAGACTTTGGAAACCAAGCTGGCTTTGTTGATGATGTCAGTAGCATCTAACAGCAGCTCAGAGCTGCCAGCCACTCTTGTCACCAGTTGTGGCCTCTCTGTTACAAGCTGTGGTTTCTCTCCTTGGAAGGAATGCACCTGAGTGTGTAAAGGCACTATTTTTGTAGCACTAAGCTGATGGTTAAACATTGATGCAGTTTGATTCTCCATCCTGTTTGCAAAGAGTGAATCTGCCAGCCTTAAGCTGGGTCCTAGGGCATCATCTTTGTGCTCCAGGATTTTTTCATTTGGCTCTCTTTCAAGTTGTTGTCTATCTGTTGCAAACTCACCAACATTTGCTGTTGCAAGATTTTCAACACCGATGACGGATGTGCTGTAAAATGAGAGTCCATTAGCAGATGTGTATGCAGCAACCTCTGTACCACTCAAAATTGTCTTGACTTCTGCCATAGTTTTGATTATTTCCATTGGCTGAGTGACAGGTTCTTCCTTCATTTCCACATGACTCTTTCCCGGCGTCTGGCTTCCTTTTTCTGAAACTTCTCCCTTTTTGGGTGGATCCGGTGCATGATGCTCCTGGTTCTGGTCCTTCAGTGAGTCCTTCTTTACTTCATGGGGGTAGCCATCATGGGCAGTAAGCAATAAAGACTCAGTATTCCGATGATCGTTGTTTGAAGGACCTGAACTCTTCAGCATCTCTTCCCTTAATGTTCTAAATTGCTTTGTTTCAGTCTCCTCCAGAGAAGCCCCGTCTCTATTGCTATTTTTCAATGAAGAGGTGAGTTTACCTCTGAAAGTAACGTCCTTCCCTTGTCTTTGTTGAAAGTTATATTGAGGTTCTCCACTTCCATCAAAGCTGCCTTCATTCTTCTTTAGAGCAGAATTCGGAGGTGCCTTGGTAGAGGCTGTTCCAAACAGGAACACATTCAGGTTGTCCACAGCAGGGCTATCTACCGTGAAGGGGACAGACGTGGGGAAACTGGAGGACAGCAATGTTGGCAACACACTTTCTTCACTGGAATTGGTTTCCCCAGAAAAGTTTTCCAGGTCCTCTCCAGCGGCTGACACAGGCAGGTCTTGATCTTGCACTTTGCCGTATTGTGTCTGCATTCCGTTTTCAGTTGGTAGTGGGTAGGCAGCTGCAAGTGCAGATGGATCCGTTTTCTCCTGACCAGCTGTTGGTTCAATGGCTGCTGCATTTGCCTGGTGCCAAGTTGAATCCCCTCGTATTGACTTTGGACTATGTGAGCCTCCTGTAGCTGGACTTTGAGCCCCTGCCATTATGTTCCCATCTGTGATTCCTGGTGCTCTCAGAGGTCCATTTGTAACCGGCAAATCTTCCTCATAACCCAGTATCTTTTTGGTTTCAAAAGCTGCAGCTTTAACCAGAGATTTCACTAATGATCCTGTGTTATCCAAGGACCATTCAGCAGGAGACGAAGAGCCCTCTAGGCTGAATTTATTGCTGAGTTTCGCTGGTTCCATTGTCCACTCCTGGCCTGCTGTACGATTGGCTTTTGTGTTCACTGTAGCATCTGGATATGATGTATGCATGGAGATGCTTTCCATTTTATCTTGCCTCTCTAATCCAATTAATTCTGCAATAAGACACACGTCACAGTTAGCTTCAATGAAATAGCAAATCAGGTTAGTTTAATTAAATACAGATTGCATGAACAGTTAAAGCTGGCTGCATACAAGCCAGAATTTAATTCAGCAGCATCATCTCGCCTCTCAAAAACAAACATAAAAAAAGAATATATTGTATACTAAAAGGATGGATATTTTATTTTCCTCCCGGTCCACTGAAGGTTGAACATGATTGGAATTCCTTTCTCCCGCATGGTCAAGGGTTGTGTGTGTGTGTTGAGATTTGGAAAATCCAAAACAGGAACGAAAGAAAGGATGGGGGATGGGAGCACAAGAACTTCTGGTTCAGTAAAGCATCAGAAACTCCAGGGTGGGCTCCCAATGTCTTTTCCGGTTGACATCCACAAACTTCAGCTCTCCACTACAAAGTTAGCGAGAGCAAGGCATTAGGCAAGAAGTAGCTTGTGGACTTAAGGGTCCCTTACCCATGTTTTAAAATCCTAAATTTGCTTACAAACCGACTTACTCATTTGACTGCAATTTTTCCAAACCACTTGAATGCATTTCAGTAAGAGAGGAAGGGTCAGCTTTAAGTTCCTGGCATAAGAACAGAGAACCTTGCAGGTCCATGTGCTGGCGACCAAGGTGAAAGAACTTCAACCCTGCAAGACATTCCCGAAGCCAGGGTCAAGCTCCGAATTCCAACTTCCGGAAGGGAAAATATTCTGTAGGCAAGCACGTGTGCGAAACAGACTGGATAACATTTGCCCTGGTTTATACAAGTAAGTGCATCCCTTTCGGGCATTTTTGACTGTGGAATGTTTTCTCTTCAGAAGAGAGCCAAGAGATGCTGCTGTTTCAAAAGTATCCTGACACTTGGCTCGCCAGGACTTTGTATTCTTTTGTCCTTGCCCAACTTTTGCACAAACCTTAAGTCTGACCCCCAAGGCACATCTATTCTCTCACCACCCCTCTCCTACACACCGAAAGATCCAGCTTAAAATTATGGCAACTCCCAGCTGGGTTTAAAAAAAGGCTTGGATAATTTTTGGAGGAAAAGTCCGTTAACTGCTAGTAATCAAGCTGACTTAGAGAATGGCCACCGCTATTATTTATTTATTATTTATTTGGCACTTTTATATATCCGATATTCTTGTAACAAGTTACAAATCACCTCGGTTTACATTCAAACAATAACCTTTGCACAAGGATGCATTACACTGAACAGGGAGATCAAGACTTGGAGCCAACAAACGGGGATAAACAATTAGATAACTTGGTGAGAGTATTACAGCTGAAGAACATCGGATGGTATATCAGTCCTCAGAGCGGCTTGCTAGTGATGTAGTTCAACTAACAAAGTTGCCTGACATGAACCCAAATGGTCATCAGAGTTGGGCAAAGGCTTCGCCAAACAACCATGTCTTTAATCTTTTCTTAAAGGTGTTTGGGCATTGTTCTAGTCTAAGCTCAGGAGGGAGGGAGTTCCATTGCAAAGGTCCCGACGTGGAGAGGGCTCTCTTCCTTAATGTGGATTTAATGGCATCAGTAGCATGGGATAGACTTAGGGCCGGATTTTAAAAGCTCTGCACGCTGGGCCTATTTTATACACCAGGAGATGCTCGTAAAGCCCCGGGACGCGTCTAAGTCCTGGGACTTTACTAAAGGGGTGGTCCGGGGGGGGGGGGGGGGGGGCCAGAGACCCCCTGGCACAGAGACCATTTGCTGCTGTGTTGGAGGATCGCGTGCCGGCAGGCTGCTGGCGTGCGCCAAGGTATGACAAGAATTTGAGGGGGGTTAGAGTAGGGCAAGGGGGGGAAAGGTTAGGGGGAAGGGAATGGGGGAAGCCTGTGGGTGTCGACACGCTCAAGGTGTGCACCCCATTGCAGGCGCCGACCCCCGATTTTATAACATGCGTGCGCCTGTGCACCCGCGCGTAAATTTGAAAATCTACCCCTTAGTGAGTGGTTACTTGCCAGGTACTTGTAGCCTGGATTGGCCACTGTTGGAAACAGGATGCTGGGCTTGATGGACCCTTGGTCTGACCCAGTATGGCACTTTCTTATGTTCTTATGAGGCTGAACCATGCAACATCTGAGCAAACCTAGATGGGAGGATGGAAATCTCAGGTTCTCACTGGTCTAAGACCATAAAATGCCCCATACTGACTCAGATCAATGGCTCATGGCTCATGGAGCATGGTATCCTGTCTCCCACAGTGGCCAGTCTAAGTCGCTTGGATGTACCCAGCAAAGCCATTCCCTGCTGCTCATTCCCAGATGTAAGAGGTGGCGAATCCCACATCAGCCTGGCTAATAGTTTTTTATGGACCTGTCCTCCAGAAACTTGCCCAATTGTAAGGATACATAACCATTCCTTATTTACCTGTTCCACCCTACTCATGATCTTATAAAGCTCTATCACATCCCCTCTAAGTCATCTCCTCTCCAAGATGAAGAGCCCTAACCTGTTTAGCCTTTCCTCATAGGAAGCCATTCCATCTCTGTTATCTAGAATGCAAAATTGTTGTAACTCTGCTCGTTGACTTTTCTTTTGTACTCTGGTATATTATCCAGTTAGCCCTTTTTCCTCGTTCATTGTAATTTCCTTTCTTAGTTACTTTGTAAACCGACATGATGTGTCCTACGAATGCCGGTATAAAAAAAAAGTGTTAAATAAATAAAAATCATTTTGGTGGGCCTTCTCTTTATTTTTTCCTAGTTCTGCTGTATGTTTTTTGAGATGGGATACCCAGACCTGCATGGACCCTTCCAGCTCTTACATTTCCAAGTCAGAGAAAATAAGAGCTGCTGGTGATTGGGTAGTAGCAGATGGCAGTCTGTGATCAGGGAGAACCCCCCCCCCCCCACCTACCGCCCCTAAAAACACAGGAAAGGGGTTGGTTCTTCTCCGACCATGCAAAGGGTGCCTGCTCCATCTGGGTGGCCCCGTTTCTCCGATGCAAACGTTCAGAGGTGCAGTCAGCTGAGTGCCAGCATCCAGTCAGACAGATGGATGCCCAGATGAAGCTGGCGCCCTTTGAGCATGGCAGTGCCCTAAAGAGGGCACAGGTTGCCCACCCCTAGGGCCGGCCTTGCCTTTGACTGGACAATAATAACCACCAGAAAATATTCATGGCAGAGTCTTGATGCTGAGGACGTCTGGAAGAATCGCTATAGAAAAACCACAGCTGATACTGTGCCCTCAAAAGGCCAAATGCAAAGAAAACCAAATGGAAATGCAGTTCTGTGCTGCGATTTGTTTCTATATCAAACTCTTTAAAATAACACGCTGAACGAATTTCCAAAGCTTGTTAAAATTCCTTTTGATCTTTGGCTCTCGTGTTCTGAGAGTATTTTTTTTTCTCACTGTGGTTCCCCTTTCGCGTCTCCTTCCCTCCTGCCTTAATCTTCCGATATTACAGCGTTTAGCCACCTTGTAATTGGAAGAACGGGATCACGCAAGGCCTGGTGTGCAAATATTTGTACAGCAGAGACTCTGGTGGAACTCAGGGACCGCCAGCCTCAGCGGGGAAAGCAGGGGTGAGGTGGGAGTGGCGGGGGGGAGAGGCACATGGGCCCACCAGCTGATGCAGGGATAAATTATTTATACGCTGCAGGTCAAATCCGGGCCAGAGGAAAAAAAACAAAAACGTTTCTTAATGAAATGCAGGAGATGTTGGGTACGCGGTTATTGATCTGCGGTAGGAGCAATTTATCAAACTCTTCAGCTGGTGACTTTTTTATTAGTACGGAACAGGACTATAATCCCATTATCATAATTAACTACCGTTCTCCACAATCTCCTGTGCCCAGCAGAGACCTGGGGCACTCCTGCCCTGCTCTCATCCAAAGAGGACTGAAAACTAATAAGGACAAATGCGGCCTATCTGAGGTTATGTGAACCTTAAAAACAAATAAATGCAAGGTCCAGTGAACTAAATGCTGGTGAAACACATCGGACTGACAAAACTGGGAGCTAAAGTGCTTTATTATTACCAGGGCAGCAGCAGTACAAGCTTCACACCTACCCCCACATATACACCCACCCAATACTGCCCTAACACAGGGCCAGCAGAGGCAGCAGCAGAGAAAGCCTCCCTCACACACAGATACAGCGGCAGCGCAAACCTGCCACGCTCAGCATCCGTCTCTGGGGACAGGCAGCTAATAGTTTTTATGCCTCCTGAATTCCCCCAACCTCGCAGGACAAGGCCTACAGCCAAGATGAGGCTGCTGTAGTTTACGGGAAAACTTAAGACTGGATTGCAGGGAAAAGGCGCAATCTAGAGGAGCAGTGGTTGTCCAAGCTGATCCGGGAGTACCTCCTAGTCAGCCTGATTTTCAAGGATATCCACAATGAATATGCATGAGATAGATTTGCATACAATGGAGAGACGTGCAAGTAAATGAACCTCCCGCATGTTCATTGTGGCTATTACTCCAGACCAGCTTGGAAAGCACTGGTCTAGAGTGACGGGCGTGATTCCAGACACAGGAAATAAAGATTAAGGGGTAGAGATTTTAAAAGGCGCGCGCCCGCAGCCAGGGGTGTGAGGTTCCCGGGCGGGCGGCGCATGCGGGGGGGGGGGGCAAATTTTTGCTAACTACACGGGGCAATGCAATCGGGCCTCCCCCAGTTCTCTCCCTGTCCGCTCCAATTAAGAAGTGGACTGGGAGGGAAAGTTCCTACCCCCTTACCTAAACTCCCTCTCTCTTCCCCTCTCCTCCCCCCACCTCCAAACCCATCCCAGAAACGTACATTTTTTTTATTTTACTGCTTACCGCTTCCCCTGGAGCGGAATTAGTTTGCGCGCGCTGTCCCGACCGGCCCCCGTCCCGCTCCGCCCAGCCCCGCCCACCTCTTTTTCAGGGCGAGGCACTTGCGCGCGGATCAGTCCTTAACACGCGTGGCCAGGCCCTTTTGAGGATGTGCGCAGGGCCCGGCCACACGCGTTTTAAGTGCCAGTTTTTGCGCGTGCGGCGGTTTTTAGAAATCCGGCCTTAAAATTTCCCTTTAATCACGGCACTTCAGAAACATATGGTCAACCATCCCTTGCTCAGAGGCTTGGAGATACATTTCTAGCATTGGAACTGCTGAGGACGTCTAGAGAGAGA
The DNA here is from genome assembly GCF_901001135.1 of Rhinatrema bivittatum. Taxonomy (NCBI): domain Eukaryota; kingdom Metazoa; phylum Chordata; class Amphibia; order Gymnophiona; family Rhinatrematidae; genus Rhinatrema; species Rhinatrema bivittatum. Next base: position 226,785,887 of record NC_042622.1, read on the forward strand.
GGGGAAGGAAAAGAAGAATGAGACGGTGACAATAGCAGCACCGCTCACAGGAGAGGTCTCATGGATGGCCTGCGCAGTTAGGGCACTTCAGAATTTGGGTTTCAAAACTAGATGAAAGTTTAAGCGAGGGGTTGGCAACTCTGGCACCGGAGGGCCACAAACAGGCCTGGTTTCCAAGGTACCCATAATGAGCATGCATGAGGTATATTTGCGTGCACTGCCTCCATTGTAGGCAGATACACCTCATGCATATTCATTGCAGAAGGACCTGGAAAACAGGCCTGTCTGTCGCACTCCAGGAGCAGAGTTGACGACCCCCTGGCGCAAGTTTTTCTTCTTCCACGTAATGAAATCCACGTAATGAAATCATCACTTGCACTTTGCTAACACTTATGGAGCTCTCAACCCATGAAGGGCCTGGACTTGTTGAATACTTGTCGGACTATTATGCAAATATGCAGCAAATAATTTGATTTTATTGTGAGAATTAATAGTCCAGCTTGCTACCCACCCCATGTGTTATTTTGCAGCCCACTGTTAACCCACTAGTGACCTTGGGAGTTCCAATTCAAATGTGAGAAAGCAGAGCCTCAAATTATTTGTCTGCTGTTTGGCTCTGGTCACTTTCCTGACCTAACATTTGCTAAGGAGAATCAATAAAGTCCCTGTTTCAGCCCCCAAAGTCATTTATTATCCATTACATGTGCCAGGAATTGTAAAATTAGGTTTACAGCCTGTGCCAGAATGTAGGAGGAAGGAGCTGGGTCTAGTCAGCAGAGTGCTGGGACAGTCAAGAGAATGACCAAGACTAATGAGTTCCAATCTTTGCTCTGCCACTGACTTCTGTGTATGACCTTAGCAAAGCCACTTTCTCATCTTGTGCCTCAGGTCACCAAGCTGTAATTGGCAATAAACTCTTACTTTATCCCTCTGGAAACTGTCAAGCACCAAAACTGGTGGCCAAATTTTGTACTGTAGAGGTGGCTCTAGGTATGTTTCATGACATCAACTGTTAGGCTAACTGGAATGTAACACTGTGCCACGGGAGTCATTCTCCCCAAAGGTCAGCCCTGGTGCAGAGGGATACTGTACAAGAGCTGGACAGGACATCACTAAGGATGGTGGTTTCTCATCCCTGCAGAATGGGCCTCATCTCATAGGCTGGAGAATAGATGGGAGCTATAGAGGCCTCCAAGGAGGAAAATGTTATAAAAACAGGACCGCAGCTTGTTTGGATGGGAGTGCTCTACCACCATCACCAGCATGCCGCAATAGGAATCTGAATGTCTTTGTTTGACAATGTATAATAAAGACAGCTTGGTTTACCCTCTGCCAGATGGGTTCTGCAGTATCTGGGATTAACAGAAGCAGACACATACAGGACGATACAGTTATAGACACTAGACATTCATGCATATAGTATATATATATATATATATATATATATATATATACACAAGTTGTTTTTATAATGATACTTTAGTGTAGCAACTTAAGGGGCAGTGTTGTTGCAATGGATCTGCAATTAGGATCATGATTGAAAAGATATGAGGGATCCACATACACATCCTCTTGCCTAGCTGGAATGAGAAGAGTCCTAACGTGACAAAATGCTCATCTTAGCCCTGGTAGGAAGGTTACCAGGACGCGTTTACTAAAAGTTTAAAAGTTGCTTACTGTGATCAGTCTTTGTCTTCAACTCCATTTCCACTTCGTTAGAAAGGGAATGGTCGTTGTCTTTGGGATTCAGAAGAGTGGCCCGATATGACATAGTTATGGTTTCAATGCTATTATCAATGTGGTCTCTTCTAGTCCCAAACTTTGAGCCAATGGCTTGGATAGACACTTCCTCAATCATTTTTATTTCTACTTTTATCTAGTCCCTCTTGTGGCATCCAAGGATAATGTCCATGAAATCCAGAATAGATATCTTTCTTTTGCGATTTTAAGCTTGTCATAAAATGCAAATCAACATATTCATCAAAATTGGTTACTTGGTTCCTCTGGCTATGTCTGGGGTTATCTGGCAGTCCAGGGTCTATTATAGGGGGACCAAGAGGGGTAGAATCTCTTTCTTGTGGAGTTCTTGTTGGTGAACTACTAGTTTGCCCTTGAGAGACCCTGGATGCTGATGGTCCATTGTTAAATCCGGCTCCTTCTTTACCTGTAGACAAGGTGCTTTTTGCTCCTAAAAGCCATGTTGATTGCAGAAAATCAAGAGACTCATCAGGAGTCATTAATGAAGAGTTTTCCGTAGGATGGGTGGTGCTGGATGATTCTTCAGATGAGTCTGTCATGAAATGCAACTGTGTGGGCACATCCTGCCCTTGGTTCATCTTGGGGGCCTGGTCAGCCACATTGAGTTTGTGATCTTCAGCTTGTCTTTGGTCAGGCAAAGAAAGTACTGAAGAAGCTCTAAGGTAGGATTTCTCTAATGGAGGTTCAGGGCTTCCCTCAGTTTTCCTTGATTTATCTAAAGCAGAAATTTCTGTAACACCTGTTATCTCAGATCCAAAGAAAAAGGTATTGGAGGAATCCTTTTCTTTAATTAAAAAAGTTGTCCCAGCTTGGGTTCCAGTGTCTGGCTGCGGCTGTTCATCCAATGACAAAGATGGCGATAACAGCTTTGAAGGAAGGGCATCACCGTCTCTCACCATTTCCTTTGAGTCACGAGATGTGACTGGATCTTCCCGCTCCTTCCGAAAAAGCCTGTTGGCTGTTGGAGACACCGGTTTGTCAAGTTCAAGTAAAGATGTATTAATTCCCGAAAGCACCGGTTCCTCTGTCTCTTGTCTTTCGAGTTTTTCCTTTTCTTGCTGAAAGTCTTGTCTTGCCTCCGGTTGAGCAAGGGCCGGGCCATCCTGATCCTTTGGCGACGGGGCTGTCGTGGTTTGATGTGCTGCAAAGATCAAACAGCAAAATGAAATTGATACCGCCTATGACAACCAGAAACAACAAAGAACTGGAAACCGCACTCCAGACAAAGAAAAGTCCTCCCCATCCATCCCGCTCAGTAGTTCACCAGTGCATGTGCAGTAATGCGGAAGCTCTTTTAAGAAATTAGAGAACAATTTTCAAGTCCATTTTTAGCCAGTAAATTGGCGGTCTGAAAATCGCCCTCCTGCGATGTGGCTAAAAGTATGCCCGACACATTTTCCTTTTAGCAGCATGTAAGGGAGGCGTTTCCCCCGGCACGTTTTTTTGGGTGGGCTCAGAAAATAGTATTTTTCAAGTCTGTGCACGTTATTTCCATAGAAAATCTGCTCACACAAAAAGCAGATGCGGAGGTCCTGCAGCAAGCTTCAAGGGGAAAGTGTGTTTCTGGACTTTCTAGTTGAAGCTTGGTGCAAAACTCCACCGACCGATGGACTATTGCCTTCCTAATGGACTCTACTAGGAGCCTCCAATTTTAACCTGTTCCATCAGTAGGAACGTTAGAAGTGAGGTCACCCGTTCTGCAGAGTGAAGCTGGCTCAGGAATGCGCGATGCAACTGCAATGGTACTTCCCAACTCAACTGACTGCACCCCGAGACACTGCAAGAAATTTCAAACATCTCTAAACATGACATTGTTTAACTTTGGCAGGAGTACATGGCTGACACCCCATACAAGCAGTTAGAGTGCTGTTGTCTTCAAGCAAAGTGGATCGTCTCCATTTCTTTGGGGTTTATTATACTTTTTTGGGGGGGTGATGGGGGCAGATTTTCCCTTATTTTATATCCCCTACCCCAATAGGTTGGCGCCTTTTTTTTTATTTGAGCCACGCAGTTTCCTCCTGCTTCTTTAGGCTTTCAGCTCAATTACAACTGGCCTCTTTTGGGCTACGGCACCATAAGCCTTTATCGGCAACTACCTGGGGAGGTTCCCCCTATTTTTATAATCCTACCTTCCCTTCCTCAGCCCAACCATTGCAGTCAGGGTCCTTGACCAGGCGCCACAGACTGCAGCTCCCTCCAGAGACCAGAGGGTGGGCATCCTACGTCTGGCCAGGAGGTGTCACCATCCAGCAATGGCTGAGACTCCCTCACCCACCCAGGGGCTGGGAACCCTGACTCTGCAGCATCCTCAGCCAGCTTTGGGAGCAAATGCTGAGCGTGAGGGAATCAAATTTGGCTATTCTGCATGGTGGAGCAGAGCAGAGCACGCCTGCCGAGCCAGCACCTCCTATCCAGGTCTAAAAAAAGATGTGGGTTAAGGGGGAAAATGCAACCGAGACCATGTTTCTAACACAGTGCAACTGTGCATATTGTAAGCTGGAGCCATAACAAATGGGTTATCATCCCTTTAAGTATCCCCTTCATTCTTATTGGGATGCACCCTTCTCCCTAGGAGAGGAGCTGGAAACAGCTCACTGAGGGCCAGTCACTTCACATTCAGCTTGCCTATGACCTCAGATCTCAGTAAACGACTAACTAAATAAATAAACACCCCCCCCACACACACTTAAGTAGCAAAATCGTCGTCTGAGCTTCTGCAGGCTCCCTTTGTTCCAGAAGCGTAGATGATACCACGCTGGCTCTCGCCTGACAGATTCCAGTCTTGGAGGGCTGTAACCAGGCACAGAATACAGACGTCCCCTCTTTGTTTCTCCTTTTCTCCATCAGTAATGTCCCTCTCACTCTCTCTCCCCTCCCCCTCCCCCACCCCCACCCCTTTCCCCGAATCCCCATTTCGGATCTGTCAAGGTGTCAGCCCTCGCTGTATTAATCCTGAAGCGATTCATAGCATAAAGCCAGCGAGAGGCTTGGGGACCCAGTTCTGCCCCTCACCGGAACTGCTCATGAGCTGAGCCGCAGTCCACACCCAACGAGGCGAGGGAAGAAACCCCCCAAAAAACAACGCTTGCCAGAGACCTTTTGTGGTGCCACCAGGCTTCAAGTCTCTTATTAATAATACAAAGTCCACAACACGGCTGCAGTTCCCAGTTAAAGGGCTGACATTTCAAGTGCGGCTCGTCCCTCCTTTATTTTTTTATTTCTAGCAGCTTGGTTTTCACATACAGCTGGCCTCTTTTGGTAGGCGGTTTCCTTTTATTTATTTATTTATTTAACAGTTTTATATACCGACCTTCATAGTAAATAACCATATCGGATCGGTTTACAATTAACAAGAATAAAACTGGGGTAACTATTCAAGTAAACGAAAGATAAACAGTAGGTAGGAATGAGTCAAAGTTACAATCAACAGGGTAAGAGAACTTGGAAGCTTGCAACAAGCTGGAAAGAAGATAAGGCAGGAAATAAATATGAAGTGATACCATAGGGCGTACGGTTAAAAGCTTAATGGTGCTTTAACCTGGAAGTGTCAGAGTCCATTCGTGAGTGTAATCACCATAAACAGGTAAGCGTGAAGGACAACTAGTGATTGTCTGGTGGGTCGGCGAAGGCTTTTCCGTATGCTTACCAACCGTGCTCGGTGCAGGGTGGCACCGGGCAGATTCACCATTCGGTGGGCGTATTTTCCCCTCCCCCCCCCCCGGAGATGCTCCTCTCCTCAGTGGCTGAAAGTACGGGCGCCCTTACACAGCCTGTGATATGCACAGAGGCCCGGGTGGCGATTGGAGGGGCCCTTTCACCTGCCAAAAACCCGATTTTGCCCTAAAAAAATAAAGGCCCTCCTTGCATCCTATGAGAAAATCATTATTACCGCAAGTCATCTTCAATTAAAGTTATCATGGCACAAATGTAAAGAAGACCTTGAGGGAAACGAAGTCAGGACATTAAATGCCCCCCCCCCCCCAAAAGACAGAACGAATAGGGCTTTTAGAGTGACCAGCACACAGCAAGAGCAAAGGGGGCCGGTGACAACGAAAGCCCCCCCCCCCAAGGATCTGCAAGGGAAGTTTCAAAGGAAAACTTCCGACAGAAATCCTCTTTGAAAATAGGGGCCGCATGCACACCCTATGCGCTTTCTCTCCCTCACCTCACGCCACCCCTTTTGAAAATTGCTACAATATATGCGACTGAATTGCCAATAGGTTTTACCCACCTTACGTGCACGTAACGCAGGCAAATGGACTTTGAGTATCGCTACCACAGTACGTTACATTATGCATGTAAGTCCTTTGAAAATTACCTCCCCATAATTACATAATAAGAGGCATTTCCCTCCCTGTCTAGTATACAAAGTTAAGTGTGACCACTGGTCCATATTTTTACACAAGTTAATAAAAGAAATACTTCAGCTAGTGGCTTAATTCCATTTATTAAATCCCTTATAATGCCCTGCCTCCCCAGCCAAGGGAATTCACCATTGTGCTGCAATGTTATTGCACCAAACGGGTATTAGAACCCAGGCACCAGGAGATGAAAGGCCTCTTCTTCCAAGTCATAAGGAGAGAGATCGTGGAAGAGCTGGCGTTACACCCGCAACAGGTCTAGGACTTGCCACGCTCCACCTCTTCCCAGTCCCCTGCTTTCTGTCTGGTAGGTACAGCTCATCCATTTCTCTCCAGTGGCCTATATGGCATGATACATCTCTTGTCTTTGAAAAATTATGATGGATTTTTATTACTTCATTTAGAATTTAGTGTGGATACTAAAAAAAACATACCTCTAACCTAACAGTCCCCTAAGGAATCACAGGCAGAAATTGTTTAAAATTATTGTTTTCATTAAACTTGACATTTATGGTCTTGCTTGGAAAAAAAAAAAATTTCAGCTTCTGTCCTTGCAGAGGTGGCGCTGAGCTTCTGCTCTGTTTAAAGTAGCAATTTAACGTTCCCCTTTCTTGATGCTTTTCCCTTGCCGGGCTCCCTCCCCCAGGGCCTGCCTTGCATTTCTGTCCCACTGGTCCCTTCAGCCGTCTGGGGACTTTCTCGATTTTAATGATGGGGAGAATTCAGAGCTAAATTAAATAGGAAAGAAGAAGCCAGGTTGCCGCTGCTGGACTCAGGATAACTGATGGGCCCAGAGGAGGATGCTCCATCAGTGGAAGGAGGGAGAGCACAGACAGATCCTTTTACATCTCAGCCAGAAGACGGGGGTACCATGATGGAACCATCAAAAACAGATGAGCACGAAAAAGACACGTGTAATTATTATTATTTTGTTTCCTAGCACTTTTAAAAAATCTCAGAGTTCAAAGATTTTTATTTTTTTAGTAAGCTATGAAATGTTACTGATGATCCTTTTAACTGTCATGAGCTATTCTAGGTAGGGTTACCAACTAGCCTCATTTCAGCTGGACAGGCAGTGGTTGGACCTGATTTAGCTCACTGCATCTTGGGACTTGTAGTTCCTGCTTTCCTTAGAAAAACTGACACAACCAGCCCACCAATGCAGTGAGGTAAAGCCAGGACCGGCACAGCCAGTCCAAATGACGTAGCAGTTTCCTTTCTAAACAACACCACACCTTTGTAGCAATATGCATCGAATCTCTGGTTGCGATCGGGAAAGCCAGTGCGGTTGGGGAACTGGTAGATGGTCCTCACTCCTGGTTCATCCCCGCCACAGTTCTTTCGTGGCGATTGGATGGGGTATCTCACACTGCCGTCAGCTAACCAGCCTGGGTCGCACTGGTCCAAGCCTTTCTTCCAGGCCAGATAAAGCTGGCCTGTGCTGGCCAAGATGGCTCCCTGGCTCCTGCAGTAGATTCGGGCATCCGTTAGGCTCTGCTTCCTGGGTGCGGGTGCATAGAACACTTCACCTATGGGGGGGAAATGGGGAGAAGAGCCTGAATTAGAACCCAGATCTAATCAGGTGTAAAAATGCACAAGGCTAAACTCCTACTTCACAAAAGAAAATGTCACTGTATCAGGAAAGGTAGCGATAGCTTTATTTTCTTCTTACTATAAGTTCCAGCCCCACACTGCCTGGAACACAGGTCACACGCTGGCGGCTCTTTCATTTCTGTCTCACTATCAGGCCAATATAGTAAAATTAGTGGACAGGCCACTCTCCTGTGCGCATGATTCAGTAAAAAAAAATATTCAAATTAGGACCCGCGGTAAAAAGAGGCGCTAGGGACACTAGCTCGTCCCTAGCGCCTCTTTTTTTGACAGGAGCGCGCGGCTGTCAGCAAGTTTGACTGCTGACGGCCTCAATTTTACCGGCATCGGTTCTCAAACCCGCTGACAGCCATGGGTCGGAAAACGGACGCTGGCAAAATTGAGCATCTGGTTTTCAACCCACGAGCCACAGGCCGATTTAACTTTTTTTCTTTTTAATTCTTTTAACTTTTGCGGAACTCTGACTTATATCGTCATGATATTAAGTCGGAGGGCTCAAGGAAGGAGGGGAGGTCTGTGCATTTTCCCGGTTGCCGGCAGAAATTAGCGCCTACCTTTGGGTAAGTGCTAATTTCTGAAAGTAAAATGTGCGGCTTGGCTGCACATTTTACTTACTGAATCGCGCGAGAATAACTAATAAGGCCATCAACATGCATTTTCATGTTGTGCGGGTGCTATTAGTTTCGAGGGATGGACGCGCGTTTTCGACGCACTATTACCCCTTACTGAATAAGGAGTAAAGCTAGCGCATCGAAAACACGCGTCCAAACGCGGGTTAACTGTATCGGCCTGTATGACAGAACCCGGTTCACAGTTATAGCCTTTCAGCAAGTATTCATGAACCACAAGACTTAAAGTGATGCGACCATTAAACCTTAAGCATAAGAGGAGCGTTTTACTTCATCATAACATACAAGAAAGGCATGGGAGATGAGAAATGTTAATTTCACTCTGGCCTGCGACATGTCTGGGCTGTGCAATGGCGAGGCAAGTGCGGGGACTGCGACTGGCTTTTATTCTCATGAGGGGAGGTCGGTGGATATTCGGCTCTTGTCGGTGGATATTCGGCTGAGCTCCTGCTTATCCCTCCCCACGCTAGCTCTGTCTCCTCCATTTCCTGATGGCTTAGTTTGCACGAGGTGAGCCGGTAAGGGCACAGTTACAGCTGTGTACTGCAGTGACCCCCCCTCACTCAATCTGATCCATTTTAGGGTGACCCTCTTCTCTGTACATCTTCATGAAATGTGTGGGGGGGGGGGTTTCCCTACCAAGTGAAGAGTCCTTTTGGCGTTCAGGAAGCCGACAACTGGAAATGCATATATTATCAGAATGGTATAATGTCAACGGCCCCCGTTGAAAACATCCTCCATTATTTATTATACTTATCAGACTCAGGATTAAAAACAAATTCTGTGTGTCTACATTTGAGTTCTATACCTTCATATCACAATTATGCAGGCGGAAAACCAATATCACAGAATCTATGGTAATAAAATTCATTAGGGGTTTATTTAACCTAAATCTCCCAAAGCACCAATACCTCAGTGGATATGAATATAGTTCTGAATCAGCTGAGGCATCCTCCATTGGCAAGCTCTGACATAAAGTTGGTAACCTGGAAAGAACTCTTTTTTAGTTTCAATCACTACAGTGAAAAGAGTAAGTGAACTTCAAGCCTTAATCAGTACTCCTTGTACACTCAAGTATTCAAAGACAGATAGTACTAAGAACACACCTAATATTTCTGCCTAAGGTGGTATCCCAATTTTGTATTGACCAAACCATTATTTTGCCTGCTTTCTACCCGAGGGCCACAATCAGATTCTGAGGAGTAAGCTCTGCGGTCTTTAGACTGCAGGAGAATTCTCCTGCTCTGTTTAGAAAGAACAGAGCCATACCCGAAAGGTGACTCACATATTTGTATCATATGAAAGCAATAAAAACAGGGAAAATCCTGATTAAAAACAGATGCTTTCTAGGTGGCTGACCCAGTGCATATCTCATTGCTACAAGCTCTGCATCTGGAACCTCCGAGGCCAGTCAGAGCCCATCAAATACGGGCAGCAGCCACATCGACAGCATTAAAATCATCCATTGTACCTGAAGACTGGAGGATAGCAAATGTAACCCCCAATATTTAAAAAGGGCTCCAGGGGCGATCCGGGAAACTACAGACCGGTTAGCCTGACTTCAGTGCCAGGAAAAATAGTGGAAAGTGTTCTAAACATCAAAATCACAGAACATATAGAAAGACATGGTTTTAATGGAACACAGTCAGCATGGCTTTACCCAGGGCAAGTCTTGCCTCAACAAATCTGCTTCACTTTTTGAAGGAGTTAATAAACATGTGATAAGGTGAATCGGTAGATGTAGCATACTTGGATTTCAGAAGGCGTTTGACAAAGTTCCTCATGAGAGGCTTCTAGGAAAAGTAAAAAGTCATGGGATAGGTGGCGATTGTCCTTTCGTGGATTGCAAACTGGCTAAAAGACAGGAAACAGAGAGTCGGATTAAATGGACAATTTTCTCAGTGGAAGGGAGTGGCAGTGGAGTGCCTCAGGGATCTGTATTGAGACCCTTACTTTTCAATATATTTATAAATGATCTGGAAAGAATACGACGAGTGAGATAATCAAATTTGCAGATGACACAAAATTGTTCAGAGTAGTTAAATCACAAGCAGATTGTGATAAATTGCAGGAAGACCTTGTGAGACTGGAAAATTGAGCATCCAAATGGCAGATGAAATTTAATGTGGATAAGTGCAAGGTGATGCATATAGGGAAAAATAACCCATGCTATAATTACACAATGTTGGGTTCCATATTAGGTGCTACAACCCAAGAAAGAGATCTAGGCGTCATAGTGGATAACACATTGAAATCGTCGGTTCAGTGTGCTGCGGCAGTCAAAAAGGAAACAGAATGTTGGGAATTATTAGAAAGGGAATGGTGAATAAAACGGAAAATGTCATAATTGCCTCTGTATCGCTCCATGGTGAGACCGCACCTTGAATACTGTGTACACTTCTGGTTGCCGCATCTCAAAAAAGATATAATTGCGATGGAGAAGATACAGAGAAGGGCTACCAAAATGATAAAGGGAATGGAACAGCTCCCCTATGAGGAAAGACTAAAGAGGTTAGGACTTTTCAGCTTGGAGAAGAGACGGCTGAGGGGGGATATGATAGAGGTCTTTAAGATCATGAGAGGTCTTGAACTAGTAGATGTGACTCGGTTATTTACTCTTTCGGATAGTAGAAAGACTAGGGGGCACATTTAAAACTAATCGGAGAAAGTTCTTTTTTACTCAACGCACAATTAAACTTTGGAATTCGTTGCCAGAGAATGTGGTTAGTGCAGTTAGTATAGCGGAGTTTAAAAAAGGATTGGATAAGTTCTTGGAGGTTCACCTGCTATTATTTATTTATTTTATTTATTTAAAAATTTTTCTATACCGTCGTTAAGTTAAATAACATCACAACGGTTTACAGAAGGGCACGATAAAGAGAAATATGGGTGGTATAGATTACAAATTACTCGTGTGTGCCATCATAGTACTGTAACAATGTAAAATAATAACTAGGTTGTGTAAATTTAACCTGATTGTTAGGAACAAATTAGGCAGTTTGATTTTAACAGTAATATGCTTATGTAGGTTACTAAAAACTTCTAACTTGGTGCATCCTTATAGCTCAACTATTTTTTCTCCTTTCTTTATCTTTATAAAATGCATGTTTAAAAAGCCAGGTTTTCAGATAGTTTTGAAAAATTTCAGATTTGTCTGTAGTCTTATTTCAAGTGGCATGGAGTTCCAGAGTACAGGACCAGCCAGCCACAGTGCTCTTTCCCTTACTTGCGTGAGATGTGCTGATTTGATAGAGGGGACAGTTAGTAGAGCTTTATTTGCAGATCTCAGATCTTAAGTTCACTTAGAGAATAGCCACTGCCATTGGCAATGGTAACATGGGATAGACTTAGTTTTTGGGTACTTGCCAGGTTCTTATGGCCTGGATTGGCCTCTGTTGGAAACAGGATGCTGGGCTTGATGGACCCTTGGTCTGACCCAGTATGGCTTGTTCTTATGTTCTTATGTTCGTTAACAACACACCCATGCAAGAAATCTGTAAGGCAGCAACATGGCCCATGATATCTACATTTACACAACATTTACTGTTTGGATAGAGAAGCAAATGCAGACAGTAGCTTTAGAAAAGCAATATTAAAAAGTATTTTAAAATTTAAAAAAAAGGGGGGGTGAGGGATGTCATAGGCTAAGATGGAAGCTTGGACCCGTTGCTCCACTGAAATCAGCTATTAAAAGGAACATTCAGAGACAATATCCCCAACATTTTATGGTTTCCATAGCTGCTCGATAAGGGCGATGAGGTAAAAAAAAAGTGGCTGAAATCAAAACTTATTTTCTGGCGGCCAGGACGCCAAGCCGGCGGATGGCAGGCCCGAAGACGGTGCGGGAGAGTTCTCCCTCGTGTTCGGAGGAGGAGGGTGACCGAGATGCGGCAACTACCTCACAGAGGGAGAGCGCGACCCGGGAGGAGATGACAGCATGGTTCAAAGATCTTACACGGGACCTTATTTCTTCTAAAAAAAAGGAGATGCTGGAGGCGATGAATGACTTGAGAGGAGAAATGAATGACATTGGGGCCTGGGTGGCTGAGAGTGAACAGCGCCGGGAAGAACAAGTCATGCCAGCTGAACAACTGCAAAAAAGAGGTTTTGGTTTTGGATTTGAAAGAAGGGAAAGAGGGTCTCTCTGATGTAATAGCGGATTTGGAGGACGGAGAGCGCAGAAATAATCTGCGTATCAGAGGAGTGCCTGAAGTGCAGAGGTAGTGAGACGAATGTGCAGGGCTGTGCTGGCTGGCACTGGGGAGACGGAGATGGAGGAGCCCGTGATCCAGGTCGGCCGGGCTCATCCTTTGGGAGGTCCTAAGCACCAGAATCTCCCCACAGACATAATAGTGCGCTTCAGTGATTTCCAGCTGAAAGAAAAAAAAATAATGGCGACTGCACGAGCCGGCGGGGCCTTTCAGTGGGAATCACATAAAATTGAGTTCTTTGCAGACTTAGCTGCCACGCTTGCTAGACGCCGGGAAATGAAGGAGATAACGGGGGTATTGCGACGGGGCAACGTGAAATACAAATGGCTTTTTCCATTTGGCATTCTGTTTGCTATGGAAGGGGAGCCCTGCAGCGCGAGAGCGGTGGATGAAGCGAGAGAGGCTTTGCAGAAGGCGGGATTAATCCAACCACCGCAGGTTCATCCGATGCAGGATGGAGCGACATCGGGGCTGGGGACTCCTTGCAAAATGGCAACGGATTCTGTTAAAAAAAACGGGAAAAATGCAACTTCAGAAGACCCGGACTGAATAACCAGAGGACACCGTGTGGCAATGGGCGGTCTTCATGGTCTGCATAACGGTCGCATTTGGGAGTTAATAATTCCCCCCTTATCAGGAAGATATATATGTGGTGGCAAAAACTGGGGGGGGGAGGAGGGTGTTAGAGGGGGCTATGGATTGGTATAGCATTCATATTTGTTTATTTTGAAATGTTATTGCTGGCATGTTAAGAGATGCTTTTATGCTGTAAGGGTCCAGGTTGGTTTTGGGTGACATCTGGGTAGTGGTTACCCTCCCCAGAACTATCTTTGCTGTGGGTGGTTGGAGCAAAGAGTTGGAGGGTTTTTGTGGAATGGGTGGAAATGGGGGAATTGGAGAATAGTGGGAGAGAGGGAGAGGGATGGGTATATAGAGGGGGTTGTTATGTTTTTGTAAGAATGTGAACCTTGGGCTGAGATGAGAGGTGTCTCCGCCCACAGGGAGGAGCCCTGTGAGCCTCACCATCAGCAGGCGCAGTCTCAGGGGCGTGGGTATGCCGAGGATGTCTGTACCATAGATGTTGAAGAACTGGTAGAGATGCCAGAACCCGGAAGTGGCTTCCGTAGATGGTGTGTGGATACTCTGCAGAGCAGGAAGGCTGAATAGCTTCTACTGAAGAAAGGCGGTAGTGGCCCGAGGCTCGGGGTAACCGTGTGAAATCTTCAATACAGTTTGTATAGTAGCAGTCAGTAGAGGTACTCACAATAGATGGTTCCTGGTGAGAGAGAGACACCTGAGAAGCAGGTCTAGTAGCAGTCAGGCAGGTAGACCCTCCGAGGAGCGAATAGCCAGGAATGCAGGGGAGCCTCCGAGGAGCAGGTACTCAGAGCGCTAGATGCCAAGACCAAAGTCAGGAACAGGAAGACCTTGAATGAGGTGGATTCAGCAAAACGGAACTCCTTGCTAACTCAAAGAAGGCAAGGGCCGGTCAGGTTAAATACAATAGTGGGCTGACGTCATCGGGAGGGGACACCCCCGAAGTTCCCGCCATGACGTGTTCAAAAGAGGCCCTTGCGTGTGCGCGCCTAGGTGATTCCGGGTCCAAGATGGCGGGCCGCCAGCGCCCATGCCGTCCCGAGAATTGCCAGAGAGGTTGGCGGTGATTAGCAGAGACCGCCATTCTTCCCAGATTTCCTAAAAAAGAGGTGAGCATGAGAGGTCGCAGCCGTCTGCGACCGACAGGCGTAACAGGGGTTGGGTCTGTCAGTGATATACTTCATAATATTTCCAACGGTACATGATGGAAGGCATTAAAATTACTTTCTTATAATGTTAAGGGGTTAAATTCCTATATAAAGAGGAACCTACTGTTTAAAGAAGCTTCTTAACTGTGGGCAGATATTATCCTCTTACAGGAGACACACTTCCGTAAACGGGACAAGAGAGATTTGGGACATAAAGATTTTGAGCATGTGCTACTTGCTTCAAGCGAGGGGTGAGTGGGGATTCTAATAGGGAAAACACTGAAAGCTGTCCTGGGTGAATATTACAAAGATGAGGAGGGCAGATATTTGACTGTTAATGTTCAACTAGGGGGAGCAGTAATTACGTTTGCAAACCTGTATGCCCCAAATACTGACCAGGGGCATTTCTATGAACAGGGTGCTGAGCACATATCACTGAGTGCTAAAGGTCCTCTTATAGTGGGGGGGAGACTTTAATTTGGTAACGAAACCAGAATTAGACTCCTCGGCATCCACGGGGGTGGGACGTAAGAAGCAGAGGAACGAATTATTGCATATGTTAAAATCGCAGAATCTCATTGATGTATGGAGAGCACATAATAATTATTCGCACCCGCATGGGACCTACTCCCCATATGGATTACTTTTTGGTAGAAAACTCTTTGATGGGGAAGGTGAAAGGACAGTGATTGAGTGACTAACCTGGTCAGATCATGCTCCAGTGTGGGTATTCCCTGGGAGGACGTCCCTGCAGGATGAACACAATCTCTGGAGACTTAACAATGCGCTTATACGCAATGAGACAATTGCTAGAAAAGTGAAGGCTGCGCTAAATGAAAATTTAGAGGATAATCAAAATGGAGAGGTCCGACCGACTATGGTGTGGGATGGTTTGAAAGAAGCTATTCGAGGTAAGCTGATATCATGGTCATCCTGGGGAAAAGAAAGAGAGGGGGAGGAACGTGGAGGAGTTACTGGCGCAGATCCGACACCCTTGAATCACGACATAAGAAGACTGGTTCACAGAGGGTTTGGCAGCAATTGGATAGGGCGAGAGGGGAGCTGGAGGGATATCAGGGTTGACTCTATATCTCACTGTCCCCGTTGCTCTTCGCCCTTGCTATGGAACCTTTTGTATCAATGTTAGGCGTTCTCAGACCCTTACGGGAATTCGGGTGGGATCTCAGCAGTATCGGATATCGCTTTACGTGGACGATGTGTTGTTTTATGCTGACTAGACCTGCAGAGTCATTACAGGTTCTAATGCAGGAAATAGACAGGTATGGGAGAATTTCGGGTTTCAAGGTAAACCATACTAAGTCCAATATTCTGAACATAACAGTCCCAGCTGGAGAGAGAGAGCCAATTAGACGGCAATTCCCTTTCAAGTAGGTGGCTCAAGCCATCAGGTACTTAGGCATTAATCTTTCAGTACACAGGCATCAATTGCTGGGGTTAAAGTATGGGCTCTTATTGAAGAAAATATATAGGTATCTGATGCTCTGGAATAATGAACCCATCTCATGGTTAGGCAGAGTCGTGGGATTAAAAATGAATGTGTTAGCTCATCTTTCATATTTGTTTCAGACACTCCCCATTGAGGTGCCAAAGGTGATGCTTAATCAAATTCAGAAGAAATTCTTGAGTTTCGTTTGGAGGCATAGACCTCCAAGAGTTAGTCGTCATATTTTATAATGGTCCAAGGGAATAGGGGGTTTGGGTATAACTCACGTGGACAAGTATTGTGCAGCATTTCAACCGCGGGCTTTTGTGGAGTGGCAACAGAGAGGAGTTGTCAAAAAATGGGTGAACATAGAGCAAGAATTGGTGCATGGGGCGCCTCTGAGTGTATATCCCTGGGTAGAGCAAAGGTTTGGAGTGATTTAGAACCCTTATGTTAGACATACTTAAGGATATGAGACAGATACTCTCAACAATGGTTTATCTTGGGGGAAGGTCTCACCTTAATACCTATTTGCTATAATAGAGGATCTGTGCTGGGTGTACAAAGAGATTTATCAGAAATGGGAATGTTTGGGGCTAGTGGTTCTTGGATAGCTGGTCTCAAATGGCGTGGTGGTAAATTTTGAAAACTTGAAGGAAACGTTTTGTTTCACTGATGCAGATTTATATGCATTCTTTCAAGTTTGTCAATACCCTCTTCATAATGTTGGGCAAACTCATTGTTAAGAGCCGCCGCAGGACTTACCCAACGCTGACGTCCTCCTGCCGCACCGAACGCCGCCAGCAGCGCGGCATGAGACTTGCAAGGGCTCTCATGGCCCCTCATGCCGGACACCGTTGCCGGCAGTGGCAGAAGCTCCTTCCTGCCTGCGCAGCGGGTGTGTGCACGTTGCTCAATCCCAGTCTTGTGCGCTGCCGCCGGAAGTCCCGGGGCAAGACATCAGTGGCAGCGAATACGTAAGGGGCCCAATCTTCTTCCTCCTGCTCTTCGCCTCGGCAACGGGCTTGGTGAGTTGTGATTCTTGTTGCTCTACTCTAGTTTGTGCTGTCTTCCCCGGTCCTCCATGTTCTCCTCGGTCCCTGTTCCTGCCTTGTGGTCACCTTGCCGTGTGAGCCTTGTTCTTGTCCTCATCTTTGTCTGGCCTTGACCCCTCTGCCTGGTTTCTGGATTTGGATTCTGTCTGCTGCCTGCCCTAACACTCATGTAGTGCAGCGGTTCTCAACCTTTTTTTTTTTTCTTTTGGGACACACCTGGCAGATAATGCTTACAGGTGTGACACACTGAACACTTGGACCACCACGGGGCTAAATGCAAACATATATTCTGCATCCACAGGAACCCACCCTCGCCCTCCCCCCTCATCCCTAAACAATGGATGCAGAGCAGACGTAGGGTATTTCAAATACAACTCGCCATATAAAAAAAAGATTTTCTGATTCTGGTGCTATCTCAGTAACAGAAGCACAAACTCCTTTACTACCAGGCACATTGTAAAATACAAAATTTGAAAAAAAATCAAAACCCACTCAGCACATGTGTAGCAAACCTTCCATACCATTGCAATACGAATTCCAAGAACTTCTTATGAAAAGGCAGCAGTGCAGCACCAATGCATGTCTTCTGAGAATGAGAAACGCAACAAAGAAGATCGACACAAATCCATACCTACTAGTAAAATACCTCACCTCAGTCATATATACAGATCCGACCTTCTCCAAATACAGAATAAAAGATCACAAATTACAAATGTGGAGATAAAAACTGGAATGGAAACCTCAAAAAGCCACTGTGCATGCAGTGCAAAACCGGAGAGCTAGAAACAGAAAGACATATCCTCTACACTATACAAAGTACAAACAGAAGAAATGCACATTCCTAAACCTGGCATATTATGGCTCTTGCACCCAGTCACTCCCCTTCCATGCCTCCATCATCCTTCACTTTTCCCAATTACTCCCTTTCAATCATCTGCTCACACTCAAATCCCTGCTCAGCATTCCTGACCCTCACATCCTCTTCCCTGTGCTCCCTCTCTCCCCCCCTTCATCCCATCTCCCTGCCTGCCCAGCTATCCTGACCATTTCCCACCCCTTCCTACTCAGTAGTCCCCAACACTCCCTCTCCTTCCTCCTTCATCTTCCCAGCATCCCTAACCTCCTTTCCCCCACCCTCCACAAGGTGAAGAGATCAGCAGCATCACTCTCAGACTCAGTAGGGGAAGATAAAGTTTGCATCCCTATGGGGCCCAGAACAGCAGGAGCTGGCAACGTCTCCCTCTGATCTGGGTGAAGGAGGAAATAGCCTCCCATTGGGCCAGAAAGAAGAGAAGGGAGAGTAGCCGCCCATCAGGCCCAATGTAAGAGAAGTTAAACCAACTCCCACCCAGAGTGATAAGGAGGCAGCCATCTGCTGGCCCTGTGACACACCAGTGTGTCCCGACACACCTGCTGAGAACCACTGCTCTAGTGAATAGGGCTTCAGAAATGGAAATGCTGTGTGTTCAAAGAATAATAGTTTAAAGGGCTTGACATCCAAGGTGTATAAGATGGTGCTCGGTGAACCTGAGACTAAAATACGACATGAGCTGGGCTGGGAAAGAGATTTATAAATAGAATTAAACATTAAGAAGTGGGACGATATCAGGGGCTCGGTGGTAAAAACGTCTTTATCTGTGCTCTTAACGGAAAACAGCTTGAAGGTGTCCTACAGATGGTGTCTTACCCCTCATAGGCTACATAAAATGTATAATAATGTGTCAGGTCACTGCTGGAGGGGATGTGGGACGGAGGTGGGGGTGCGGGGTAATAGCGCCATTTTGGAAGAAGGTTCAATGGTTTGTTCAAGTCTCTAACGGGGAGGCATTTAAGATGGGATCCTATCATATTTTTATTCAGTGTGGCTTCTGAGGAAGTTTCATATGAAATGAATCAGCAGACTGCTCGATGTACCGTTGCAGTTAACTGGAAGAAAAAGGATGGCTCGGCTCTTAGCTCGAGTGTCTCGAAGGTTGGACATGGTGTACAAGATGGAGCAGCTCACGGCAATTAGAAGGAATAGGCTGAGTAAATTTCGGGACATTTGAAATTCTTATGGACTATGGTGGTCCAACATGAGGGAGGGGGGGTAATATGGAAAAAAGGAAAGTTTTTTATGGACGTCATCAATATATATGATATACATGAGGGAATTGTATTCACTGTGGAGCTGTTGAGATTGTCTATATTCTTGTTTTGGCTTTTCAATAAATATACATGAAAAGTAAATAAATAACAAGCACAAAAACAAAAAAGGATGCAAGAGGTCGACACCGACATAATCCATTCACCTACAGCCCTCAGCTAAGCAATCCCTAAATGTAGTAAAGTTGCTTACCTGTAACAGGCATTCTCTGTGGACAGCAGGACAAATAGCTTTAGCTAGGAAATAGAATGAGCAGCCCTGGATTTGTCAATAAACACCCATTAAGCCTGTGCCTAGGGTGGTAAACGTTTAGGGGCAGCAGACTGGCTGAGATGTGCTGCCTTCCAGCTCTGCTGAATCTCATTCAGCAGAGAACAGTTCTCTGCTACCTTGCAAGAGACCCTTTCAGGAGCAGGGGGTGGGGGCGAGGGTGTCAAAGAGAAGGCAAAATCCTAAATCTGTCCCAAAGAATGAGCTAGAACGGGGGGGTGCGAGGGTGTCAAAGAGACCATGCATGTTCAGGAAAGCTTCAGTAACTTTCCAAGCTAGGAGAGAGCAATACCTGACTGGGTGCCATCAAACTGTGCAGCTGTTTGTCCTGCTGTCCACGGAGAACACCTGTGATAGGTAAACAACCTCGCTTTCCTTTGAAGCACAGGGATGAAGTAATTCAGGGTCCAGGGTTTTATTTCCTCCCCCCCTGCTGCAGGGCCCATAGCCGTAGCCAACCTTGCAGACACTTCTTGCAGAGTTTTGCGTAGTGACCTGGGCTGAGGCTCTGCAAAATATTCACACTGGTATAGGCCAACTTGCACGCCCACCTGCATTTTCACTGTTCTCTCCCAAGCCAGTGCAGGTCAGCTCAGCAGTGGCTAACTGGAGACCCCCCCCACCCCCCCCATCCCCTTCTCCCCTCAGCTTTCAGAGTCAGGTTTATGTAGCTGGGCACTGCCTCCAATAACCCTGCCACCTGCAGCAAAAGTGGTCAGGGAAACATCACGACTTCAGAGGGCTCTTCCCACCAAGGTGCAGGCTTTGGCAAGGACACCTGGATGCCATTTATAGATAAGCGCCTGACGCCCCCCTCCCCGCCCCCATGACTTTTGCATCATATTTATTCAGCTGGCTCACAAAACATAAAAGTAAATCATCTGGGTTTCATCTTTTCAAATCTCTGCCCCGGTGGAACAGGCTTGCTTTTGCACAGCTACTTTCAACACGGTTGTTTGGGAACTGAAGCTTAAATGCGATGTTCTGATATTTACAGGCATTCATTCATTTGTAAAAGTCATGAGTCCAATTTCCAAGAGTAAAAAAGGGAAGGTATTTGTAAATGGGAATGAGTTGGAGGAACCCACAGTGATCGACGCTATCACTGGATGCTGAGGCTTACTGAGACTGTAATGGAGAGCAAGAACTTTGCTCTAAGCATCTTCACGGGGTCAGGGAGGAATATTTTTTTTTAACTTGGTGAAAATAACTGGCTGGGCTTGAAAGCAGAATAATATATATCAGATTAAACTTAATACAGTGATGGAGTTAAGATGGCGGCTTAACGCCAGAATTGCTCTGCTCGGTGCTCTTCTGTAACCTTGTTTCCGCGAATTTATTACCTTTAAAATGCCGGCGAAGAGAAAGGGGAAAGTGAAAATCTTTCCCTCAGAACCCTTCCTCATTCCGGGCAACAAACGATTGTGCAATGCTTGGCAATGGCTTCACCTTTGGGGCCAGGAGTTCCGGCAGCTGGGGTGAGCGGAGGAGAACTCACCACAGCTTCTGAGGTGTCCCTGAGCCTGCTTGACATTAGGCCTCCACCACAGGAGCGGGAGGGGCCGCAGCAGCTTGTCGGCCAGAGTCCCGGAGGGGTTTCTCACATTGCCGACACCGAGGGCGCGGCCGGGGGGCACAACACCGTTCCAGAAAGGCTGGAAACTGCAACGGGAGGACCAGGAGGGCTCCCCCCTGATGAAATATCTTATGGAGCAAGCAGTGGAGTAGAAGGTGAGAGGCTGATGGTGCCTGAAGAAACAACCTTCGCATTGATCCAGAAACCAGCCATAGTTACCTTTGATTCAATATGGGACCTTGTTATATATATGGGTAATGCTTATTTCTGATTGCTCTCTCAAGATTTCTACATTATCACGACAACTAGAAACAGTATGTAAAAATAACCAGTTTGAGGCGTGTGCCTGAACAGAAAACCAACACGGAGAAAGGCAAATGCCCCACAATCCTCTGCGTAGCGTGTCCTGGCGGTATGAACTCTAAGTGACTTATTGAGAATGACTTGCAGAATTCCCAGGACATCTGGACAGGCAGTCAAGCTGGCTCCATAAGGTGATGCCTAGTCATAGGGTCACACAAAGCAGAAGCCAAAGGAGGGAGCTTCAGGCTATACTGTCACAATGGAGCACTCTTTCTGAGGGGTTTCTATAAACACAGCCTCATATGTGTTAATTACCCTGACCAGCAAGATTCTAACAGAACAAAGGACTATCTAGAGAGTGATGGTAAATGGGCCTCACCTTGGAGCAATACTCAGGGGTAGCTAGGGATGATCTTATCATGCTGTTGACATGACAACCTATGTAAATTATCCTCGAGGTAGTCACGCACTCTAGAATCTTCCATGATATTGTATGTTATCTATAAAAGAAGGATCACTTCCTGTACACGATGAGATGCTGGTAGTCAGTTTGTCAGAGAAATGGCATCAGCATCTCCCAAGAATACTTATATTGATCAATAAAAAATTATGCTTTCTACCAAAATCTAAGTGTTCTTGTATCCCTGGACATAAGCGTCAGAAAGAATGGCCTGGCGCTCAACAAGCTTCAAAACCAGGAAAATCAGAAAAATTTTAATTATATAGAAGAAGAGATAAAAGCAATTAAAGGAGTACAAAGCTCTTTAATTCAGGATGGCGATATCCTGAACAGAAGGATTATGTTGAAAATTAGCTGAGACACCTAAACCTGCGTTTTCTAAATTTTCCAAGGGTGGTGGGGGAATTACCACGTTTTATTCTAAAGAGATTTTTCCTCGAAATTCTTGAATTTTCTTCGGAAGCGATCCCCCCCTTGGATAAAGTATATTTTTTACCATCTGGTTTAGGATTTCAAACACAAATACTGGCTGTTGATTTGAACAACCTTACAGATTATCTGGAGTCTTCCAATTATGAAGTGATAGAAAGAGCTCCGCTACTGGTTACCTTTTTAACTGATAGTGACTTGAGCGCAATTATGAACAAGTACTTTAAAAAATCCAATATTTTATTTATGGGACAACCTGTGAGAATTTTCCCGGACTTCTCCAAGACTACTCAAGAAAGAAGGAAGGGTTTTTTAGCTTTGAGGCAGGATACCGTGGCCTTAGGGGCATCTTTTTTTTTTAAGATACATGTACAAATGTCTGGTTAAGTTCAGAAGAGATAATTTTGTTTCCCTTTCACCGAAACAACTTAAAAAGTTTATTGAGTCAAGGAAAATGATACTATCTGCTGTGACCAATGTTCTGACGTAAATATATGTAGCCGTGTTATGCTATGTCTTTTCAAGTATATGTTTCTTATATTCTCCTCGATTTAAATCTACCTCCCCCTTAGATTGGGGCCTAATGGATACAATGAGTAGTAAGGGAAATGTATTTTTTCTTTTTTCCCTTTTTCTTTTCGTTTAGTTTTGTTGCTTATTTGATGTATCATGTTTCTGTAGCAAAGAGGATTATTTGTGAAATATTTTTGAAATTTCAATAAATAATAAATAAATAAAAAAACTTAATACAGTGATGTCCATCTTAAGACACATTTATGTCACTCCGCACACTCAAGTGTCAGGAAGTGACATAAGTAGCATTCTACTGACAAGAAGTAGATTGAACAGGAAGTGACGTATTAGCTGTAGACTACTGAAAGGAACTGATGTAACAGGCTATGTAATACTGAAAGTAACATACATACTGCTGACACAAAGTGACATGATTAGCTATATATTATTATATGACTGAGAGAAAGTAACGGGTCTAGCCTGATATTATTGATAGGAGAGGACTCCTCTAATTTTACCTAATGGCAGCCACCTGCTGATAATGTTGGATCATTAAAGAAAGGAAGGAACTAGACAAAGTATGGTCATGGGCTCCCATGACCCTCAGAAACTTGTATATGCTTTTAAAATCGATGATTAAACTGCCATCTCCTCATCCTTGCCTTGGAGCTCTCTGGCGTAACAATAGACATCATAGCGTTCCTCGGGCTCTCGCTCTCCATAGCTTCTGACTCCGGGAAGGCTATTTCTGTCTCCATAGCAACCCGGCCTGGGCAGTTTGATGGGATATCTGTCAGAAAAAAAAAGAAAAAAAAAAAGGAAGGAGCCTTAATTATGCAGTGCTTTCAGGTGACTTTGTCTTCTGTGTTAAGATACCATGGCTGGATTACATACATAGGAGAGATCCGAATTTAAGAGAGGTTGAAAAGTATAGTTTATGCATAACCCTGTTTCCAGTCACCCTGTGCAGAAGATGATAATGGTCTAGCTAGGAGCGTAGTGAGAGAGTGAGGCAGTCCCGTCCCAGCCCTCTGGGTGTATGTGTGCAGAAGGTGTGATGTCTTCAGTCTGTCTTACAACAGTTTACAAGATGGAAGCCAACTGAACTAATCCTCTTTTGCTTAGTTGAAGTAGTTTCGGGGGGGGGGGGGGGGGGATGGAGGAGGGGAACACCTTGTGCAGCACTCTCCATTCCAGAAGCTTCTATACAAGCCCGGCATACAGTTGTGAGGGGTGAAGTATACACACAGTAGCTGAGCAAGTGCAGAAAAATACAAGCCTGCATTTATGGGTAAAGAGCTCAACATGGTATCATCTGTAAAGTGAAAATTAACTACTTTCCATAGTTTGCGTGCAAGTGGTCTGTTAATCACACAAACAGTTTAGACCTTCCTGAACAGTGTCAGATGCTAATTGACTCTACTACATAAGCACAATGCTACAGAGAGAAAGGCGAGGAGTTTCATCTGCATGGAAAGTAAAGCACCTTAGTCACTCATTTATAGGGGGTCATCTAATGGAATACTACAGGTAGAGAACCAAAAAGACACCATTTATAATCTACTTTAGTAAACATCCTACAAAATATTTTGTCCATTGGGTGCTGTTGTAAATAGCCCATTAGTATGGGTTCAGCTCCTGGGAAAGCTGCACTGAGGGCCATGGAATGATGGTTTTTGCACGCCAGGGAGTTGTCATCCTTGACTGAACCCCCTTAGGGATTGCAAGATAAACGTTTGGAAAAGCCGCTCTTAAAAAGGCAAATTTCAGGGAGAATACACAGAGAAAATGTTGTATAAACTGCAAAAAACAACAAAAAGAAAAAAAAGAAAATCTCATTGTGTGAGAGTGAAAGATGGGAGATAGATACTGACAGTTTCTTCTTACGCTGTTGTAATTTAGCAAAAATATGTCTGACTAGCTTCCAGTGAAATGACAAAGACCGATGAGACTGCAAACGTGCCACAGAAAACTGATTTTCCTTCTCTGGTTTTGGTTGGGCTTCCATCTTCTTCTTCCTGCCGGGCCTTCCTTTTGAGGCCAAAGATGGCTCAATGCATGAAATGAAGCGTGCATCGGATGACAGTGCGCACCCCACTGCGCATCTTCCCGGGGAGGGGGGAGAGATGGGCGCCTGACAAGTGGGAGACCATTTGCCAAGGCGCTCGCTTCTCCTCATCAGTCCTTCCTCGTTTGACGAGGAGAAGGAAGGCCGGCAAAGATTGCGATCGACAATGGCAAACGTCTTACGTTATAATGACGTAAGAATAAAAGCGTGAACCGCTCTGCAGTTGGGGGGGGGTCTCAAACCCATTCCCTGATTTAAGAGCAACCCGCCCACAGCTGTTGCGAAGAATCTGCCCTGGCTGGAAAGGTCAGCAAATCTCTTACTTTCCCCCTTTCCCTGGGGTGGCATGGCCATACCTGACAGTGCGGTCGGAGAGCCATCCCGCATCACAGTTCTCGAAGCCGTCTTCAAAGGCTGCCTGGAGCTGCTGCGGCGAGGCAATAACGGCGGTGCTGTCCCGGCACGCCTGCTCCGCTTCCTGGAATGACAGCGCGTATCGGTCGCTGGCAGGGCGGTAGTGGAACACCAGACCTAGGGAAAAAGGAAAAATGTAATTACACCCGAGAGAGAGAGATCTGGGCCTGCCTTCACCTGACTGCTTCTTGTCTGGAGTGATTTTAACGCCTGGGTCCTCTTGGAAGGCACCGAGGCACCAGCAGGCCCTGGGCAAAATATAAGCCAGTGGGTCCCCCTTGCTTACTCTTGCTTTTAAGAAAATACCACACCAATAGTATCGGGTGATCTTCTAGGGTCTTAATTAGCACGTCAGCCAATGATTTACCTGTGTGTGAATGGAAAGGCACAAATACCGTGCCACTCCACATGCAGAAATGTGTTTTAACTACAAAGACAGAATGTTTGGAAGCCTTGCACCAGGATTTTTCTTGCAGTATGTGGTGGGCCCTGATTGAAATGATCTTGCTTTTACTAGGCAGGGGGTAAGGTGGGGTGGGAAGTGGGGAGAGATTCTAACTACATCCGGATAGATTGAACATTAACCCTTATGTTTCCAAGAAACTCCTAGCTCGCTTAAATGCCATAGAAAGGTGTGGTGTATAGCTTTAAGAACATCGATTTTATAACTGGACCAAACCAGGACTAGCTCAGCCCGGCCTTGATTATCCAGGGCCAACTGATAACCCTAAAAACGATTTCCCTATCAGCTATTCGCTGTGCCACGTTGAGCAAGTCATTTCGCCTTCCTGTACCCCTGCTTAAGCTCTACAGGGCAGGGGCATTGTAATATCATCCCACGCTAGTTACAGATATACCGTCCAAAAGATGTCATGGCTAATGGCGCAACAGCAGCTCCAGCGCTGTGCTCTTAGATTATGGCGTATGGAAAAGGAAACTGCATCAAATGCTGAGGAAAAGAGTAGGGGAAAAAAACGAGGAGAAAAAGATACATAGAAAAACTAGCCAGAGGAGGACAGCAGCTGACAGTAGGACTTAAATCATGGAACTCTTGCTAGATTACTGTTAGATCATTTGTCATTTTGATTATGGGCAATCGGTATTGATTTTAGATTCTTTTTCCCAACCAGGGACAGTTAATTCAGTTATAGTAAAAAAAAAAATGTAAAGAATGAAACTCTTGGAAAAGTCAAGGTTATGACTAGGTCGTAGACTTTCCCCGGAGTTGCTTTTTGTAGTTCTTTATCTGTCCTCTGAAGTGATCAACCAGAACTGCACAGGAAGAGCAAGCCATCCTACTTACAAACCCCTCGAGCATGGCACATCATCTCGGTGGGCCTTAATTCTTGGTGACTGGGCAAACAGGTCTGGAATCTCATCCAACAAGAGCCCAAAGGAAAAAAAAAACTGGAAAATCGAGAAAGAGGAAGTCTGGGTCCTGCTTAGTGTCAAACATTTGTAATCCTTCTAGGACAAAAGACGGGGCTGGCTAGCCTGCATTCGATAAAATGAACATGGCCTGCTCTTACCAGTCAAGAATGCATTACTGAGGAAAGCCGACTATGAGCTCCACTTATATTTCAGGTAGTAGCATGTCCAAAGTTAGACTGGTCAGGGGTTTCAGAAACACAGAAACACCCGATTGACCCTTTGTTTGAAAGGCTGCAGAAACCAAACAGTGAAGCATAGGAAGCCCGGGTGGAGATGGGCCACCTTGCTCTCTGGACTTGCTGACACTTTATTAGTTTCAAGGAAATGTGTGCTCTTGGTATTGAATATCGGTCTGTGGCAAAGTTGTATGGATGTTTCAATGTAGATCATAGTATGAGGCTCAAAGGAGGGCAGACTCAGGAATAGGGAAATATTTCTTCACAGAAAAGGGTGGATTAGGCATGGAATGGTCTCCCAGTGGAGTAAGCACAGAGGATCCTTAGCTGTGGGGGGCTGAGGGGTAAAATGCGGGATAAGCACAGAAGCCAATAAGCCTTCTACCATTTCCCAACAGAGTCTAAGACAAGTATAATATTCTTGTTCATGCTTTGAACAGGGCTCCTGTAGTTTCAGTATTAATGATCCTGCTGTTATTTTATGTCTGGGGGGGGGGGGGGGGAATAGAGAGGATGGGGGAGGATGGTGGGAGGATGTCTTTAAAATGTGAGAAATAATGGAGAAAGCCTTCAAGCAAGATAAACTGGGAGGCTGCCAAAACCTGAAATAGGCACTTAAACTTGCTTCTTTATGGGCTCATTGATATTAGATACCTTCAGATGTTCTAAATTCCTGGTTGAAATATAGACATTGTATTGCTCTATTATTGTTAATGAAGTCCTGTGAAACACTACAGAAGGACCTTGTAAAATGGGACCACAGTGTACCAAGGACAGCTGGGATATCTCTCATGTCTCCTGGAAGACTGCAAAGTGCATCTTTTTGTACACAGCTCACTCATATTGGACCCAACTTGGTTCAAATCTTAGCTGTGCAAAGCCTAGGAGGGACATCGCCAAACTGAGAGAAAGGACCTTCTGAGATGTACGATGGGGCTGTGTCTAGAGGGGTCAACAAAAGACGCCGTGACCTCGGGGAGCAGCTGAACCAGTTCTGCCATTACCCCCAGCTGCTTCTCTGTACTTGCAATGCTGCTGGCCTTAGAGATACCTGAACTACCATTCTCTGTAACCAACAGGAAGAACACCAGGACAGGTTTAGGAAGGTCGTTGGTGACCCGGAGCCATCTGGAATCCCTACAAGAGGCTCCCAGGTTGGGAGAAAAAAAATTAGACCAACGAAGCCAAAATCAAGACATTTTATTTAGGTCCAGCAGTTTCCTCCTGTTCCTCTCTCAGGCTTCCAGCTCAGTCAGAGCCAGTCTTTGTTGGGCTATGGTGCCATGAGCCTTCATTCACAAATACCTTGGGGGAGGGGGGGGGGAGGAGGAAGGAAGTGAGGTGCTCCCCTTCCAGCTCACTCGGCCCAGTCATTAAAACAACAGTCCTCAGCCAAGGGCCAAGCACGGGAGCTCCTTCCAGAACCCTGCAATCATGGACCCTAGATCCAGCCATCAGTTGCCATGTATGAGGTCTGCCCCCCACCCAGTCCTGGCTCGCCCAGAGAGCAGAAAACCCAAGCCAGGAGCTGAACCCTGCCTGGCTTGCCTGTGTGGCAGTGCACAGCACTCAGCGCTTAACCACCGGGCTGGCCTGCTGAGAGACATTTTACAAATAAATCTCAACAGCAAGGAGGCAAAACACAATGGAGAAATGCTCGGCTAGGAAGCCCCCTCTGGATACATTCTCCTTGGCCTGCAGAAATGTGGTCTTGGCCACACCACCTAGGGGAACAATCCTCCAACTTTGCTTCAGCTCCGCAGGCATTTTCCCCCTTTTCCCCAATGAGTTCCAAGCTCCGGAAATGAGCAAACGTCTTCAGTATTAATTAAAACAGAGAAAGCATGGCCGGGGTGCCTGAAACAGTAGCACGTTAATCTGGAAGAGCGCTAGAGGCAGGAAGACGCCAGCTGTTGAAAGGGGTAAGTAAGAAAGGAGGAGGGTGATTACTTGTGATGGATTTATCTCTGCTGGCACACCAGGCAGCAGTGCCAAAATTGCAGGAATTTTTTTTTTTTTACTTATTTTGTTGTTGTTTTTTATTTTATTTTTTTAATTTCCCAAGAGCTGTAGATGTAGCTGGCAGAGGAAGGCCTGCTTGGAGTGGGAGGCTTGGTTTGCCAATGCCCCAGGAGAGATCTGAGGCTGTAGCAGCTCTGTAGCATCAGAGCAAGAAAAATAAATTAAAAATATGAAAAAAAAAAAGCAGAGGAGAGGTAAGAATGAGAGTGAACAGCTGGCAACGGTGCAGAGAACGCGAGACAGGGAGAGGAAGCAAGAGAGGAGAGAGAAAGGGTGAGAGGTAGGCCCAGCTCTGCCACTTGGAGGGACTTGGGTTTGATTCCAAGTTCGGGGTCTTTCGCTCCCCACCTCCCACCCTCAGTTTGGCTGCACAGGTAGCATTCCCAGCCTCTGCTGGGAGTGAGCCGTAGTCAGAGATCAGGGGGATAGGGGGCAAAGGTGACACCTAGTGGCCAGATTCAGGGCCTGTGATTGCAGAGTTCCAAATGAAGCCCTGGCACATTGCCGCCTCCCCTCTCCCAAAAGCCGAGGACTATTGTAGCAGTGACTGGACTAATGCAAGGTGAGAAGGGGACGTAAAATGGGTGAATCCCAGAAAGCCCAT
The DNA here is from genome assembly GCF_901001135.1 of Rhinatrema bivittatum. Classification (NCBI taxonomy): domain Eukaryota; kingdom Metazoa; phylum Chordata; class Amphibia; order Gymnophiona; family Rhinatrematidae; genus Rhinatrema; species Rhinatrema bivittatum. The sequence continues at coordinate 226,815,113 of NC_042622.1, forward strand.
AGGGAATCAGCTCAGCGGCTCTGTGTGTGCAGTCGGCTCTGGGGTAGATATCCCAGATACATTTGTTTAGGTGCCAGGACAATATAGGAGAAGGGGCATCGAGGCTTGTGCACTGAGATGCCAGGGATGAGATCCTACAATTTGTGCACTGAAATAAAAAAAAAAAATATTACCAAGATACTAAATGTTAAAAAAAAACAAAACCACATGACCTTAGTACCTGGTGGCCTGAGTTGGTGGACTCTACTGTTATGACCCAATTACACGTGTGTAAACAGAGGCACAGAGCTAATGTGACTTCCCTAACGTAACACATGGCAGAGGAGAGACCCGGATATTTCAGATTCCTACGCCCATTCCTCTTACCCCCTTGACTTCCCTTTTCCCTACCTGCCAATTTCCCCTCGAGGACAGCTTGCCTCATTTACCTGCAACCTCCAGCGGCACCGTTTCCTGCTCGTCGTCCATGCCCACCACCACTTCACAGCGGTAGATGCCCGCGTCACTGTAGCGCACGCCCGTAATCTCCAGGGTGGCATTATATCGGTCCTGGGAGTAACCAGGGAGGGCCACCCGGCCCTCGTACCCCCTCGCCACCTTCAGGATGTTGTCCTTGGCCACCAGGATGGGCACCGCCTCCCTCAGTCCCGACGGCGGCTGGGTCTGGAGTTTGCTCCACTTGATGCGTGGGGGGTCCGGGGAGCCATTGGAGGAGGAAGGGTGCAGTAGGAACAGGCAGGGCAGAGCCACGGCGTCTGCCAGGGCAGCCTGTACTGGCTGGTGCCGCACCATGTTCACGTGCACCGCCTCGCCTCTGTCTTCTAGGCCTGTGGGAAGACAAGAAACAGGGAGAACGTTTTGAACCAAGCGAACGTGAAAGAGGAAGTAGCAGCTCTCTTTTTTTTCCCTGTGGCTTGTGAAAGTTTAAAGATATTGCTGCCGTAGGAAGGCAAGAGGAGCATTTCCAACACGTGCAGGGTAGGGAAGGGGTGCATGCCTTTTTATTACAGACCACATCATTTACATCGCACGCAGGAGAGCCCAGCTCAAACCCTTTACTGCGCCCTAACGTACATATCTTAAGGAGGTATTATTTTTTTTAATTAACATTCTAATACAATTTTACAGCAAAAGAACTACCAAAACTATTTCTTTGAGGATTCAGTCAACAGAGGAAATAAAACGGTCACTGTCTTTTATTTTCCTTATAATTCTATTTCTTTCTTGTTGTCTCTGAAGGGTTTTGAGAGCTTCTCCTATATTTAGCTGTTCCCTCTGTCCTACAGGCCGATACAGTAAAGCGCAGCTGCAGTTACCCCGTTTCTAACCCGCTGTGTACTCACAATTTGGCTGCGTAAGTCTAACTCGCGATTCACTATCTGTTTTTACCGATCCTTACCGCTTCTTTAACTTGACGTGTATCCCTTTCCGCCCGTGGCATGTATATGTATGTAAACGATCCGATTAGCTATTCCCTACCATACAGTAAAGTGTGCCCCGACTATCGCCTTTTTAACCTGCTATCTTGCCGCGTCTTTAACCTGCTAATTTATTGCCTACCCTGACACTGGCGTTAGTGTGGTGAACTTAGCCGCCCAGTCCCAAACCAACCCAATCCACAGAAAAAAAATGCTTCTTGCACTTAGCCGCCCAGTCCCAAACCAAACCAACCCAACCCAATCCAAGCCCCAGCAGAGAGAGACGAAATTTCACAGTCCCAAACTTTCCCCCAGCCCCCGCTCACCTGCCCTGGCCGCGGCCACGCAAGCCCCCAGCAGCAGCAGTAGAAGGGCGTCGAGAGAGAGCGGCTTCAGCAGCCCCGTCGGCGAAGGATGAATATGTGCACGCCTGTAGGTCCAATATGGGTGCTCAAGGCAGCGAAGGCGCATGCGCACACACCATGACCGGCTGGACGTCGGAGGTCACGGTGTGTGCACATGCGCCTTCGCTGCCTTGAGTGCCCATATTGGACCTACAGGCGTGCACATATTCATCCTTCGCCGGCGGGGCTGCTGAAGCCGCTCTCTCTCGACGCCCTTCTACTGCTGCTGCTGGGGGCTGCCGCGGCCAGGGCAGGTGAGCGGGGGCTGGGGGAAAGTTTGGGACTGTGAAATTTCGTCTCTCTCTGCTGGGGCATGGCTTGGCTTGGATTGGATTGGGTTGGTTTGGTTTGGGACTGTGAAATTTCGTCTCTCTCTGCTGGGGCATGGCTTGGCTTGGATTGGATTGAATTGGGTTGGTTTGGCTTGGGACTGTGAAATTTCGTCTCTCTCTGCTGGGGCATGGCTTGGATTGGATTGGATTGGGTTGGTTTGGTTTGGGACTGTGAAATTTCGTCTCTCTTGTCTGTCCGAAGGGGTCTGTAGGAGAACCATCCACTTCCTGGTACCTGTCATTTCAAACATCATTTGAAATGACAGGTACCAGCGCACCCAGGATACTGTATAGGCGGCTGTATAGTGCCTATACAGTAAAATGGATTGAGCTTCATGGACGCGCGTTGGACGCGGCTTGCATTTGCATGCGATTTAAATACAGTATCGAGTGGTAGGTGATCTGAACTGTGCGTGCGGCAAACATGGGTGCGCCGGGCACTAACGCACCTCTTTCTACCGCCCCTTACTGTATCAGCCCGCTAGAAAGGAGTAGGTTGGGGGTGCTGCTGTCCTGGTGTCATCGGATGCTACCGCCGCCCTGACGCACCCGAAGCACCAGCGCAAACAGACGAGCAGGGACCCGCCTGGGGCAGGCAGGAGGCAAAAGACAGTGGGGGGAGAGAGACTGTTAAAAATACAGAGCTGGGTCCATCCCTGAGCCCTCCAGTCCTGAAGGGGACACACTCTGTCCCTGAGACTTCCAGTCCTAGAAGTCACAGGCTTTAGATTCAGTTTTACTGGGGCCACCAGTTTCTGGAATTTGCGGCCAAGTTTTGGAGTTTTCTGCCGGAACTTTTTTTTCTGCCTTTACATCGGCCGGGAAGATATCAGGTCCCCGGCCTCTCCCTTCCCCCGCTCATCGTGTTTCACATCCATGGCCATCTTTGCTGGCAATCCAAATGAATTGATTTTGCTGTTTTCAATTCTGCTTAATGGGCATCTGTTGGGGAATTATTACAGCTTTAAAATGTTTATTCTTATTGATTGCAGCTGCAGTACTATGATTACCTTTGTCCTGTGCCTGTAAATCTTCCATGCATGCCTGGGGGAGACCGTGTTTCTCCGAGATCTATCTGCACCGTGACTAAGGCCAGACTGCAGCTCGGCACATGGAGGCAGAACAGTTACTTCCAGTGGGGGGCAGTTGCATTACCCCCTCCCTCCCACAACCCTGCTTATTTCTAACAGACCTTCTGGAGGCGCGTTTAAGTAAAATGCACATTGTCAGCAAACCTGAAACTATTACCGTTTGCCTCTGACATAGCTATTAATGTGTAATGCAACTGTCACAAATGTCTTTATAGCAGTAGTTCTCTGGTTGGCAGTGGCTCGCCATGCTGTTCATCTCTCTAATGGTGCTTCAGAATATATTATGCACCTTTTAATTCCAGAATCTCTGCAGAACATTTAAAATAAATGCTAGAAGGCCCCTAGTGAGAAAAATAAGCTGCAGGGCGAAGTAGGGAGGGTGGTGCTTGACAAGTGCCATGCTGAGGGGGCTGCCTAAACCTGCAGGCCCCACCGGCCTGCTCCGCTCCGTCAGGAATTACCTTGACAGATGCAATCAGCGGTAACCTTATCAGTTTAGCAGAGGATTTTGCCTGGAGCTGCTGCTCACCCTGTGGCCACTCGTTGACTCTTATTGCACAGATAAATCAGAGAACATGGCAAGCACGCATCCCCCGCTCAGCGCATCACTTAAAATTGTTTTGTGTTCCTCCGTTCCTGCGCAAAAGCTGGGCTCCAGAAGCCTTCCTACAAACGGGATAACGAACCCTCTGTCAGGAAGAGGCTTGGGGGGGGGGGGGGGGGCAGGACCGTCAGAGGATTGCATATAAAAAACGAGTATGATTTAGTCGGTGTACTGACCGATCTTAATGCGAGGATTCTTGCTTCGCAAAAGATGTAACAGCATTTCCTCTTTCCCTTATCTCTACGCAATGTGTACTGAACAGAAAAAGAAGGGCCTGGCACTTAGCAAACGCCCTCCAGACAGGGATGGCTCAAGGCAATCTGCTGCCTGAGGCGAGGGATAAGATGGCGCCTCCCTCCCCTCCTCTCCACAGGTCCCCTTGGAGCCTGGCTCTTTCAGTGATGCCGCAGAAGGGGGGGTCAGAGTTTCCAGAGGAGTGGAAGGTAGGGGGTCCGTGATAATATTTCTGGGAAGCTGGCAACCACACTCAAGGTCCCTACAACTGCTGTCTCCCGTGGTGTTGGGGGTTTGTCTAATTGCTGGCCACAATTGGCCATCCTCAGTTGGTGAAAGATCTCTCGGGTAAAAGAAAGACCGCAGGGAAGGACGATGTCTATAACCACCCTGTTGCAAATGCTGTTATTTTTAAGAGAGTCCTCTCTAGGTGTCTCTGGGAGCTAAAAGTTTTATTATTTTTCCAAAGGCGACGTAGATACTAAAAATGCTTATGTGCCGGAACCATGAGAACTGTCAGCCCAAGGACGGACCGGAAACCTGAGAGTAACCGGGGGGTGGCAGTAAACACCAGATTGTACCAGGCAGATGTGCTGGATTGTGATAAAGACATTAGGAGGGAGGGGGGGACTCCGCTCCTGCTTCAAGCAAGTTAGGATAAAAGTAAGCAGAGCTGTGAGGATGGCAACGTTCGCCTGTTACTTATTTCAGATTTCCGGAGCTGAACGGATTTTCTTGGACCCATTTCATCTGTCATTGGGAACGTAAGATTTGCTATCTTTATATGTATCTTGTAATACTTGTCTAGTTATTATGATTATTATTTGCTTGGAACCACCTCTCTAGTGCTTGCTGTTGTTTACTATTTGTGTTATTATCCTCTTGCTTAGTAAGTGCTCAAATAAACTTACCATCTAATACCCTGGATCCTGGTTGACTGACTCAGTGTATTGTGTGCATGTTTCTTTATGTATCGGAGAGGCCCTGAAGTTTCTCCTTCTTTCCTGAGAATTAGCCCTGAGGTAGGCCTGTGGGAGTACAGGCAAGCCCCTTGGTATATTCTGTATGTGGTGCGTGTGTGCGGCCTGAACCCAGAACACATGGTTCCCCAGCATTTGGCCCCCTGGAGATGTGGGAGATGGGTGAATGGTGGGGGTCTATGTGTGGTGGACTCTCTTCAGGTCGGTGCAAGAGTATTAGGTGGCCTAGGCGAATCTTAAAGCCTTGCGCCCTCTCCTTCCAGTCCTCACCAAACACAATTAAAAAATTATGCATTTATAATGACTGATTTTACATGAAAAAGGGCATGCATATTCTTCTAAGGTAAAAATATCACAACAACATGTATATTATTTTTACATGCACTGCTGTGGTGCCAACCAGAAAATCCTGCATTAAAGACACTTGGAACCCATATGGTATTAAAGCCTATTGTAGTGTGTTCAATATGGGCTTGGTGCAATTACAATATAGTAAACCTCCCATACTAAAACAGCACTAAATGCCAGCACTCAAATAGTAACAACTCTGCCTAGGAAAAGGCAATACTGTGGGGGTGGGCATATGATGCACTAGTGGTGGATGACAGCTCGCCTGATTAGTTCCAGCCTCGAACCCCATATATTTAATATTTTTTTGTCTCCTTGCCATCTTCTTCTTACTTGGAAATAGCAAATAAAGGGTCCAAGAAGTCTCTTCTTATGCTCTGGTGAGAGCAAGCACTGCGGCCGAAGAGATCGAGTAGGAAAGTTCCTGCCCCAGGGGGATATGCATCTGAAGATGAGGCCTCAGCTGAGGCCCTTTTGCCTAGTGAAATGCTGGAAGCCACACAAGTGATCGTGCAGCAGCTGGGAGATGACATCTACACCAGCCTGGAACTGAAGCTGGAGTCAGTAGGGGGACCGGGTTAGCCAGTTGGGTCTCCACTGTCGGTGAAACAAACGTAAGGCTGGACAACATGATCGAGCCTGTGGAAGACATGGAGCTGTCTCACTGCCACGAGGCATCTAGGTGCTCTAAAGCACGGGTGAGAAGTAGACGACATTGAAAACTGGGGTTGGCGCAATAATCTGCGCATGGTGGGCCCCCCCAGAGAGGGTGGAGGGAGCTGACCCGGAGACTTTGGAGCTGCAGGAAAAAATGGGCATGCAGCTGAAAATCGACAGAGCTTTAGCACCGGCCCAGCAGCAGATGGGCGCCCAAGAGTCAGGATATTAATATTGCATCACTGCAGTGATAAAAAGCGCATCTTGGAAGCGAGTTAGGAGGAAGAAAAAAAAATTGCATTCCAGGGCAGGGGAATATATATTTTTTCCAGGACTTCTCGGTAGACGTACAAAAGGGCACCAAGGGTTTTCCAAAATTAAGAAAGAACTGCAGAAGAGGGGAATTGCCTTTGTGCTTCTATACTCTTCCTGCCTTTGGGTTCAGTAGAATGAGATTGCTTCGATGTACCGTGATGTGAAGGCGGCTTCGATGTTCCTCCAGCAGACGAGGGCTGCTGGTGCTGAAAAGGGCCTAGCTTCAGCACAGCTCTCATACATCCTTTACACAAACGTGGGGGCATGGGCAGTATTTGTCATTACATAATGGGGGGAGGCCGTTTGAGGTTAAAGAATGAGGTCTGTGGATAGTGATGGGATATGGCGGTGGGGAAGAGGGGGGGGGGGGGTAGACTTTTTCCTTGTCTGGTTGCTCTGTCAGATAAGAGTCGGAGTGGCAGGGCTCCTGCCTGCATGGGGTGGTGGAGCCCATGTGAATTTGCAGCTCCTGCTGGCAGGAATTTGAAGGGAGCAGTTATCGCCCCTGCCCAATTCAGCAGCGAGGCTCACGCACAGGATAGAGGGGGCGCCTGGATTCATGTGGCAATTGCTGCAGCGCCGTGTGTGTGTGTGTGTGTGGACTGAGGCAGCGCAGGCCTTTCTGGGGGTGTTTTCAAGCACTCCTCGTGGACTGTATCTCTATGCAATTTCAGGGTTTTGCTGGAAGGGGCAGTTGAAGTGGGATGGGGTAAACAGGGATTGAGGTTGTATAATGCTCTGTTAGGGATGGGAGGTTAGGAGGGTGGGATGGCAGAATTATGAAGAGGCTGGGCCCCAGGGAATCCTTTGCTCAGCAGATTTGTGTGCAATGGGAGGGAGGAAGGAGTGGGATTCTGAGTAGCAGCTTTGGAGGTGAAGGGGGAGAGGGGGTCAGAATATACATGGAAAAGGGAGGTTTTCCCTATTGCCCGCAGCTGCTTTTGGTCATTAGATTGGGGTCGGAGTGGGATTGGGGTGGTTGGGTTAAGGTTATTTTGTTGCGAAAGGGGCTTGTAAAGCTCTACAGGGTAATAATCTACATGTTCTGTGTATGTACTACTGGCTAATAGAAATCTTACTTTTATCTATCTCAATGCACGGGGCATAGAAAGAAACCCCGCTAAAGAGGAAGAGGATCCTCGATTTTATGAAAAGTCGGGGCACCGTGGTGGTTTTGTTGCAGGAAACTCACTTGTCAGATGTCGAGCACAGTAAGTTGTGGCAAGATTGGGTGGGTCAGGAGTTCTTCTCCTCATATAATACCAAGAGCAGCCGAGTGTGCATTTTGATTCATAAAGCCCGCCCTCTGACTGTTTCTAAATCATTGACATCCTACAGGGTGCTTTGTGGCTCTTGAATGCTCCGTCTATGGGCATGGGAAGCGATTGGAATGTGTCTAGATGCCGTCATGGATAGGTCACCTGGCAGAGGACCTTCAAGGGGACTGGCAGAGGGGTCTGAGATTTTTAATGCAGCGCCCGGACCTGGTTGATATCTGGAGGGTACAATAACCATCAGGAAGAGATTATACTTTCTGCTCTCCAAGGCATCATATTTACAGCTGAATAGATTTCTTCCTGTGTTCTACAGTCTCCCAAAGGTGATGGGTCAACTGAATATACTGGATTGTCATATTTCTGACCATCATCCGGTTCTGGACCTTTGAATATTTCTCAGGGGGGGCGATAGAGTCTGGTGACTTAACACGTCCCTCCTGGGCAGTGAGTCATTTTGTGCTCTGGTGTTTGGGAGTATCAGGGAGATCCTAGAAATATATGAGGGAGCTACTCAGAACCCTATAGGACTCTGGGAGACACTCAAGGTTGTGATACGGGGTAGACTCATTGGCTTTGCAAGTTACCGTCACTGAGAACAGCATTGCGGGGAAAGGTCCTTGGAGGACCAGTTACGCTGCTTAGAGTCAAAGCATAAGGAAACATGTTCCCCTAGGACTTATAAGACATTGCAGGCCTGCAGGGAGGAGCTCCAGTACCTTCAGATCAGTGGAATTGAAAAATCTTTCAAGTTTGCTAGACAAAAGATGTATGAGCATGGTGATAAAACAGGGGCTTTACTTGTTCAAGCGCTAATGAAAAGAGCTCTGCAAACTCATATTGGTGGTATAAAGGATAAACAGGATAAGGTGACACATCAGCTTTCTGAAATTAAGGAGGGCTTCAGGGAGTTCAATGAGACACTTTCCTCTGCTAAGGAGGAATGTAGCTTAGGTGAGCTCAACGCGCACCTTGCAAGACCTGTTTCCCTGGGCTTTCGGATATGCAGATTGCTAGGCTGGCTGCCCCTATTACGGTGGCTGAGATTTTGAAAGCTATGGGAAGTGCCCAGGCCCAGATGGGCTCCCTCTTGATTTTTACAAACGGGGTACATTTTCTTTTTTGCAGGAGTCACCTGACATTGATAGGAATTTTCTGGAGGCTACAACTGTATACATACACAACAAGGAGAGGGAAGGGTCCTACTGACCAATATCTCTGCTGAATGCAGATGTGAAAATCTTAGCTAAAGTGCTTCAACTCGGACTGGAATCTGAGTTGGAATACTTGATTCAACTGGATCAGACTAGCTTTGTCAAAGGAAGGCTTTCCACAGTTAATACATGCAGATTGTTTAATATAAAACTTTGTAACAAACCCAGTGTTTTAAAGATCATTGGTATGGGTTCAATTTTGAAACCATCAATCATATACTCACAAACACAACCTGTAATTTTCTTAAATTTCACTGCAATGGTGACATATTGTGTTTCTTGTACAACTTATATGCCCACAAATAAAAAATTTTTGAAGTGAAAGGTGGTGGTTTCATATACTGTTATGGCAGGAACCATCCAGGTTATACCATCCTTTGATATAATCATAAACTCACCAACCCTCCTCCTCTTATGTTGTCAAATTTGTGACACATGCTGTGAAATTTGTGAAATGCTATTTTAATATATAACCTAAGTTAACTTATTGTGCTTATACTGTGCCGTGCTTGGCTTTATGTTCAACTGACTACCAGATAAACCACTACTTAGCTGAAGTTTATGGCATCTTCCTCCACTCATTCATGAATAAATCGCTGAACCTGACTTGTGCAAGTTTCGAATGAAATCTTTCTTCAGGGGTTACCGTATCCTGCAACCCGTTGTTCATATACTATTGCCATTTCTTCTTCCTTAATTCAAGTTATGTGCTGGGAAGCCTCCTCTCTGGCGTAGTGAATGGCGGTCTAACTCCCAACTCCTTCACCTTTAGAGTTTAAAAGTCACCTGGGCATTCATGGAGAACCAATCAGCGATGGTCTTTCAAATTAGAGGCATCCAATCGAGCTCCTTGTTCAACCCATAGGGTTGTTCCGATCTTAACTTGTGGATCCAAAACTGCTCCCGATAGTTTAATTTAACTGACAAATCTCCCTCTTCAGTCAGTAAATGCTCTATCACCGTCCATTGTAATCGATCAAATGCGTGTTTAAACTCAATGCAATGCGCCACTATTGGAGCTGTCAAATTCAAGGTATGTAATTGTGAACGATGTTCCATAATTCTCAATTTTACTACTCTGCTGGTACGCCCAACATATACCTTGGGACACGGACATATTATTACATAAATGACAGTATCAGTTAGACAATTGGTGTCATATTTCCTCCTTACAGTGTACTCCATCCAGGTTGTACCTTCAATTCTATGGTCACATACAGTGCACCGACCGCACCGTCTATGAGTTCCCTCTCTGGTAGGAACAAAATCCCTCAACCAGGAATGGACCAGCTGTCCCTGATGTTATGTTCCCTCCTGATGGCTATTAATGATACCTCCTGGAATGTCTCATGTAGAGCCAATATGTGCCAATGCTTTTTGATTGAAGCTATGATCACTCCTGTAGATGTGCTGTGAGGCAACACACACACACCATCCGGTCACGTGCCTTTTGTGTTTTATATTGTAAAATGAACTCTGGTCACTGTATTTGCTCACTTATAGGCCTGTCTAACGGCCTTTTTTGGATATCCCCTGGTGAGGAATTTTTGACTAAGTATTACCGATTGTTTTTCAAATTCTGTGGTGGTTGAACAAACCATATACGAAAAAACTGAGAAACTGGTAAACCTCTTTTAAAGGATGTAGGATGATGACTTTCATATCTCAATAAATTATTCCTATCTGTGTCCTTTGTGTTAACTGTAGTCAAAATTGTGTTATTATTCAATTTTACTTGTACATCCAAATATGATACCTGTTCACGATTATAACAGTATGTGAACATCAGATGTTTATCCAAAGTATTAATCCATTCCACAAAACAATGTAGTTCTTCCTCTGACCCTCTCCAAATAAGGAATATATCATCTATATACCTGACCATTGGTCCACACATGTCATCCATTCAGACGTGTAGATTATTTTCTGTTCAAAATCAGATACGTATAAGTTGGCGACTGATGGCGCCAATAAGGATCCCATGGGGATTCCATCATCTTGATGATATATAACATACTTAAACTTGAAGTAATTATTGAACAAAATCATCTCTGTTAGTGTTATTATGAAATCTTTTGGCACTCTTTGGGGACCAGTCGAGTTAGCTATTTCCTGAATTACTATGTTCAACGCTGCTCATTGTGGGATTTGCGTATACAAGGATTGAATATCCATAGTTACTAACAGAGTGAACCCCTCCACCACCTGAACCTCAGATAATTTGTTAAGAAAATGTATAGTATCCTTTAAATGTGATGGTTTCTGTACAACTAAAGGTTGTAGAAATCGATCTACAAAAATTGCTAATGGTTCTAATACCGACCCATTCAATGAAATTATGGATCTAATAGGGGGATCCTGAAGCCTCTTATGAATTTTTGGAAGGGAATATATCACTGGTGTGCGAGAATATTTTTGTATCAAAAAGGCTTTCTCTTTAGCCATCAAAAATGGTACCATTTCTACCTCCCGTTTGATATGTTCTTGCAACTCCTGTGTTGGATCATGTTGTATAACACTATAATAGCCCTCCTGGGCTAAATGATCTAACATAGACATTTCATATTTTACCCAATCTTGGAGCACAATGGCTCCCCCTTTGTCCGCAGGCTTTATGATCAGCTGATCCATTTTTCCTAGTGCTACTAACGCCTCCCTTTGGTTGAATGTCAAATTGTGATGTCCAAAAAATCTTTTTTGTTCCAATTATTGAATGTCTTTCATTATCCGTTCATTATATTATCCGTTCATTATATTATCCGTTATCCGTTATCCGTTATCTGTTCATTATATTATCCGTTCATTATATTATCCGTTCATTATATTATCCAAAAAATCTTTTTTGTTCCAATTATTGAATGTCTTTCATTATCCGTTCATTAGATTATCCGTTCATTATATTCGATATGTTCCATGTAAACCGCCTCCCCGGCGATAGTTATTTCTGTTAAATGTGAACCGGAGTGATATGTATTGTATACAGGAACTTCCGGTATATAAAAACCAAAAATAAATAAATAAATAAATTACCAGGTTTAAAAATGTCTTAACGTATGTATCTACTGGGCCTGGTTGATTCCACTTTGATGCATGTTTAACCATAGACATGTCCGCCTCCCGATTGCTGTTGTATTGGAAAATCAGCTTCAAGTTGAGTTTCCTAATAAATCTATAAATGGCTATTCTGCTTTCAAAAGGATCATGAACCGTGGTAGGCACAAAATCAGCAACAAGTATTACACAATGGATTATCTTTTGTGGACATCGTTTTGTGGACATCGTTTTGTGGAATGGATTAATACTTTGGATAAACATCTGAAGTTCACATACTGTTGTAGTCGTGAACAGGTATCATATTTGGATGTATGAGAAAAATTGAATAACAACACAATTTTGACTATGGTTAACACAAAGGACACAGATAGGAATAATTTATTGAGATATGAAAGTCATCATCCTACGTCCTTTAAAAGAGGTTTACCTGTTTCTCAGTTTTTTCGTATACAACGTATTTTTTTCAACCACCACAGAATTTGAAAAACAATCGGTAATACAGTGCGGTCGGTGCACTGTATGTGACCATACAATTGAAGGCACAACTTGGACGGACCCAGTTACGGGGTTCACTGAAAGGCGGAAATATGACACAGATTGTCTAACTGATACTGTCATTTATGTAATAATATGTCCGTGTCCCAAGTGGAAGACGCCATAATCTTCAGCTAAGTAGTGGTTTACCTGGTGATCGGTTGAACATAAAGCCTAGCACGGCACAGTATAAGCACAATAAGTTAACTTAGGTTATATATTAAAATAGCATTTCACAAATTTCACAGCATGTGGCACACATTTGACAACATAAGAGGAGGAGGGTTAGTGAGTTTATGATTATATCAAAGGATGGTATAACCTGGATGGTTCCTGCCATAACAGTGTATGAAACCACCACCTTTCACTTCAAAAATGTTTTATTTGTGGGCATATAAGTTGTACAAGAAACACAATATGTCACCATTGCAGTGAAATTTAAGAAAATTACAGGTTGGGTTATGAGTATATGATTAACTTTAGCAAAGAGGGATAAAGTGAAAGGCTGGTGGTCACCCTAGATGCAGAAAAGGCCTTTGACAAGATTAGATGGCCTTTTCTTTTTTTGGTTTTGCAGAAATTTGGCATTCCTGACTAATTTTGTGCATGGGTGAAGGCCCTGTATTCGCGCGTCCCGGGGCTTGTGTGCGCTGCCAAGCCTATGCAAAATAGTCTTGGCGCCCACAGGGGTTTTTTTTAAGGGTTACACGCGTAACCCTTTTAAAATCCGCCCCTATATATCTCCCACTGAAAGAGGGGTAATTTCAACTCAGGGTGAGTTTTGGGGTGGGGGGCGGTGTTACATCGGTCTGCCTAAGGTGCAAGGGTCTGTAGACCCTTGTAACACTCCCCCAAAACTCATCCTGAGTTGAAAGTGCCCCTCTTACTGTGGAGACATATAGAGTGTCAGACTGTCTCTCTCGTGTGCGAGTTTGTTATTAAAATATGCTTGGAAAGGCTGCACACATATGCGTATCATTTTAAATGATACATGTGTACTTGCATGCAAGATATAAGATTAAGCTTATCTCTGCTCACGTGCCAATGGGCGCATGTGCACTCCTTTTAAAAATTTACCTGTGTATATCCTGAGCTGGAAGAATAGCTATTTTGCCTTATCTCATATACATGTTTCAGCATGCTTCCTGTTACTTAAGAACATGCCATACTGGGACAGACCAAGGGTCCATCAAGTCCAGCATCCTGTTTCCAACAGTGGCCAATCCAGGCCATAAGAACCTGGCAAGTACCCAAAAACTAAGTCTATTCCTTGTTACCATTGCTAATGGCAGTGGCTATTCTCTAAGTGAACTTAATAGCAGGTAATGGACTTCTCCTCCAAGAACTTATCCAATCCTTTTTTAAACACAGCTATACTAACTGCACTAACCACATTATCTGGCAACAAATTCCAGAGTTTAATTGTGCATTGAGTGAAAAAGAACTTTCTCCGATTAGTTTTAAATGTGCCACATGCTAACTTCATGGAGTGTCCCCTAGTCTTTCTATTATCCGAAAGAGTAAATAACCGATTCACATCTACCCGTTCTAGACCTCTCATGATTTTAAAGACCCCCATCACATCCCCCCCCCCCCCAGCCCTCTCCTTTTGTAAACAGCGCACTCTCTAAATGTATCTGGCATATTTAGCATCTGTGTTTAAATTTCGCATCTTGTGGAGACCAAGGGGCGGGGGACGGGATGGATCTTCCCAATTTGCAGATATATTATTGGGCTGCTTGGTTGCAGGGAGCTATAGTTTGGGTTCACTGGGATGTTAGCTACTCCCTGGTACTCACTGGAGCTGCGGTTGGCTAGAAAATGTGATTTTTTTTCTGCCTTTTGTCCCTGCCCCCTGCTTCCTTGCCAGTTTGGACATCTTGTCTCTCATATGTTAAAAATATGGAGGGTGTTCCATACAAGGGTTAGATCCGCTGCAGGACCAGTTCCTCCTTTTATCTCCACTGAGCGGCAATCTGTCCGTATCTGTACACACTTATAGTCGGGGTGCGGTGGACTGGGGGATGGTGGGTCTAAAGTTTGATGGACAATTATGGTCGGGGACAGCCCACAGAATAAACCTTTCAGACCCCCATTCTGAGTGCAGGGTGCGGGAAGAATCCCTGATTTTTCCACACGAGGTTGTTGACGCATCTTCCACGTCATCAGAAGGGAACCTGCTACTCCATCTTTATTCGAGAAGGTTTTCCTAAGGATGCCATGCCCAGAAGGCGCAGCTCCCAGCTTTATGAAGCCATTTGGGGAGAACACCCTTGCTCAGGATCCTCCTCTAGCTTGTATTGCGCAGTGGAACATGGACCTCCAGTTAGCTCTAAGTGAGACAGGCTGGAGGCAGATTTATTTCATTTATTTATTTATTTTTATATATATTCCGCTTTTCGGCACTCCAAAGCGGATTACGTTCAGGTACTGTAGTTATTTCTCTGCCCCCAGAGGGCTCACAGTCTTGCAGGGTCATTCATCAAAATGTGTTATGGCACTAATGCCTGTGATAACGCCATAACGCATGCGTTATCGCATTGTGCGAATGCAAATTTTTCACAAGGGAGGGGTTTGGGCGGGATTAATAAAAACGAGGGGCAATATTGCACTGTGCGATAGGATAACGCATGCAATTGCATGTTTTTAATGCCGGAAATAACTACACCTTTTTTCCTGACATAAAGATTGCAAATCGCATTTTGGCCCTTTCTCAACTTGGAGAGGGAGAGGAGAGGAGTGAAGTAGAGAAGAGAGAGAGCCTCTGGGGAGGCTGTCACATTATTCAACTATATATATCACTATGGGAGGGTCATCTAGGAACTCGAGGTGAGGTTTTGGTGGTGGTTTAGAGTTTTGGGGCCAGTTTGGAGGGTCATCTAGGAACTTGAGGTGAGGTTTTGGTGGTGGTTTAGAGTTTTGGGGCCAGTTTGATATGCAGAGTGGGACGAACGAACAGCACGATACACCTCGGTGAAGATTTAACGTCATTTGGAGTGAGGAAAGTCTCACAAAGATGAGATTTCTATAATGTTCTCTCGCCCTAGCTTGATAGTAAGCTGCTATAGAGTCCATCAAGCTAGGGCGAGAGAACATTGTAGAAATCTCATCTTTGTGACTTTTCTCACTCCAAATAACATCAAATCTTCACTGAGGTGTACTGTGCTGTTCATACATCCCTCTCTGCATGTCAAACTGGCCCCAAAACCCTAAACCACCACCAAAACCTCACTTCAAATTATTAGCTGGCCCTCCTATAGTGGTATAAATAGTTGACAATATGAAGGCCTTATAAAGACTCTTGCTCTCTCTCTCTCTCTTCTGTTCTATTATTTCTTTTGAGAGAGTGCATGTGTTTTGTGTTCTTGTCACTTGTCTTGGATTTCTCTTACTCATGTTGAGCTGTGCTCTTGTTTAAATAAACAAACAGTTATAAAAAGAAAAGGCAACACTGTAAATATTGAACCAGGTCCTAAAACATCAATACACTTCCTATTAAGAAAACAGAACAAGTCAGGCTGCTATAAACCATATGCTAGCAGAATACCTTACTTTGGTCACACATGCAGAACACAGAGAGACCCTTATCAAACACAGAATAAAGGCACCATAGAATATAAATAGAAATGTGCAGACAAAAGCCGAACTAGAAACTGCAAGAAGCCAGACTATGTATGCAGTGTAACAATGATTAAACAGAAATACCATCAATCCTCATAAAACAATAATATAATCAAGAAATATAACATCAATCATAATAATAAAACTATACTAATAGAATACATATTTCATAACAGCTGATGAACAGAACATCATTCAATTAAACTCACATTTTTTTTAAAAGTTCTCAAAAAACAATAGAGATGTGTATCGTGTGATCGATCGTCTTAACGATCGATTTCGGCTGGGGGGGGAGGGAATCGGATCGTCGCGGTTTTGTTTGTCTAAATATCGTGTAAATCGTGAATCGGGGGAGGGCGGGAAAACCGGCACATTAAAACATCCCTAAAACCCACCCCAACCCTTTAAAATAAATCCCCCACCCTCCAGAACCCCCCCCCCAAATGTCTTAAATTACCTGGGGTCCAGTGGGGGGGTCCCGTTGTGATCTTCCACTCTCGGGCGTTGGGCGCATTGATAGAAAATGGCGCCGGCGCTACCTTTGCCCTGTCATATGACAGGGCAAAGGTAGCGCCGGCACAATTTTGGTTCGTGTTCCCCAACGTCACGAGCGTAGAAGATCGCTCTCGGACTCCCGCTGGACCCCCAGGGACTTTTGGCCAGCTTGGGGGGCCTCCTGACCCCCACAAGACTTGCCAAAAGTCCAGTGGGGGTCCGGGAACGACCTCCTGCGCTCGAATCGTGTTGCCATACAGCCGGCGCCATTTTGCTGTACGGCAAAGCAAAATGGCGCCGGCCGTACGGCAACACGAGCCGAGCGCAGGAGGTCGTTCCCGGACCCCCGCTGGACTTTTGGCAAGTCTTGTGGGGGTCAGGAGGCCCCCCCAAGCTGGCCAAAAGTCCCTGGGGGTCCAGCGGGGGTCCGGGAGCGACCTCCTGCGCTCGAATCGTGTTGCCGTACGGCCGGCGCCATTTTGCTGTACGGCAAAGCAAAATGGCGCCGGCCGTACGGCAACACGAGTCGAGCGCAGGAGGTCGTTCCCAGACCCCCGCTGGACTTTTGGCAAGTCTTGTGGGGGTCAGGAGGCCCCCCCCAAGCTCGCCAAAAGTCCCTGGGGGTCCAGCGGGGGTCCGGGAGCGATCTTCTATGCTCGTGACGTTGGGGAACACGAACCAAAATGGCGCCGGCGCTACCTTTGCCCTGTCATATGCCCTGTCATATGACAGGGCAAAGGTAGTGCCGGCGCCATTTTCTATCAACGCGCCCGACGCCCGAGAGTGGAAGATCACAACGGGACCCCCCACTGGACCCCAGGTAATTTAAGACATTTTGGGGGGTTCGGGAGGGTGGGGGATTTATGTTAAAGGGTCAGGGTGGGTTTTAGGGATGTTTTAATGTGCCGGTTTTCCCGCCCTCCCCCTTCCCCTCCCCCTTCCCCCGATTTACGATTTTTGACGATAAATCGGGGGAATTTCTATTAAATATCGCCTCTAACGATTTTTGACGATTTAAAATATATCGGACGATATTTTAAATCGTCAAAAAACGATTCACATCCCTAAAAAACAATAACGTTTCAAAATAACAGATATCAAATTACACCCAGCAATTAAAACTAATTTGAATTTTTAAAAAAAAATCCCACTCTCCGTACCAGGGATCTTTCAATTTCCAGTCACACTGAGATTGTAATGGATTAGGGGAGGGGCTACACAAACTTTATCCTCTCTCTCACTCACATACACACACACACACACACACACACATGCTCATAGGCTGCCATACATAAATGCATACAGGCTTTCTGTAACACATACACACATATCCATATAGGCTTTCTCTCATATTCACAGACACATCCATACAGGCTTTCACTCACATCCTCACACACATATATAGGCTCTCTCATACACATACATACTCACACATGCATACAGTCTCTCTCTCTCACACACACACACACATGCACACAGGCTCTATCACACACACATACCCTCTCTCTCTCTCATATATACAAACACACACACAGGCTCTCACTCTCTCTTACACACTCATGCACACTCTCAGGGCCTCCCACTTTCTTCTTCAGCCACAGTGGAATGGGGTTCACTGCAGCCCTGATGGGCATCTCTTCAGGCCTCGGCAGCATGGGGTTCTTCGTGGCCCCGCCAAGCCTTTCTTTGGCCATAGTGAGTTGGCTGCTGCAGGAGTATTATGGGAGGGAATACTTTTTGCTGCCCCTAAAATTTTGCCACCTGAGGTGACCGCCTCCCCTTACCTAATGATAGAACCACCCCTGATACCAAACCTTTATAAATCTGATTGTTCATAAGATCCTCACGCTCTGACCCAGCCCAGAACAGGTACAGTATGGGCCTAGCAGTGCCAGATATCCCTCTACTCACTTACCCTAACGCCAGAGGCAGCAACAGTACAAGACCACACATACAACCCCCCCCCCCCTCCCAACACACACAAAACTCCCTGCCCCCTCACATCCATACTAGGGACAGATGTAGTGCAAAACACATCCACACCCAACTCCCTCCCCCCAACACATCAGGGGTAGCAGCAGTACAACACACACACTCCACCGCCTGCCTACCACACAAACAACAGGAGCAGCAGCAGTACAACAGAGAACACCCCCCCCCTCACACACACACACACAGACACACAAACAAACAACAGGGGCAGCAACAGTACAAACTTTCTCATGTGCACCAGGATTGCCACTTCACCGAGGACAAGACAGATTTCCCATTACCCAGCGTGGACCCCTGCCTAAGGGCATGCACCCTTAAAGGGACGGGTGTTAGGTGAGACAGGGCCACCTGGGGAAGCAAAGGGAGGCACTGACTAATTGCGGCACGTCCTTGGAGAGGATCCCTCTGCCTCCACACTGCAGTTTCTGAGGGGATCTCCCACCACCACCACCACCACCCTCCTACTCTTGCAAATCTGGCACCTAGGGATACGGCAGAGATAAATTCAGGTGAACCAAAACAGGGTGATCCAGCCCGATTTTGCCCCACTGCATGCAAGAAGGTGTAGTTCAGTTTCTCCTAGGGCAAATCAGAAGGGCAGCTCCAGGCAAGCCAGACTGGATCATCCTGTCCCGGGTGACTGAGTGAAGAGGCGCTCCCCACTTTGACTTGATGTGTATTTCCGTCTCAGGGGCAATGCTGCGTTGGTTTGCTGGGATCCAGTCTCGCACAGTTCTCTCTGCCAAAATGATGCGTTACAAAGGCAGAAGACATGCTGCTAACATCACTGCATATAAGACAAGGCCACAGCTTCCTCCGGAGCCAGAGCAACAGTCCCGTGGGGGAGAAACATATTAGACCGAATGTCCAAAGTGATCAGAGAGCAGGGACAGGGGAGCGACTGTAAACATAGGCCAGCCAGGAGTAGGAGTAATTAAACTGCAGCTCGCTGAGCCTGAGCTAAAACCAAAAGAAGAAAGACCAATGCAGAGAAAAGTGAGGGAGAAACAGTGGCCCAAGCAGGGATTCCAGGGACACTGCGAAAATCTCCCTTATTCTACCACCCTGGGAGGAAACGGGCAAACTGGGCATTTTCATTTACAGGCTGGGTTAGCAGCACTGATTATACAGATGGAACCAGAGTTCTTGTTAAAATTTGATGTTTAAATTTATGCCCCTGCAACTCTCTATCCCTTTTTCCCCCTCTCCTCCAAGTTTTCGCCCACTTGCCCCCTCCCCCCCAATGTTCTCCTCCCCTTCCCCCCCCCCTCCTGTTCTCATCAGTTCGATGTTCTCTGTAAAGCCTGTTGCTGCATTTTGTTTCTTGTCAACCGATGAGATGTTCCGAACGATCATTGGTATATAAAAATTGTTAAATAAATAAATAAATAAATATTATACAGCAGGATCCCCCAGAAGACACGTCAGTACAGATTGTACAGGGGCTATCAGCATCTGACAGCTTGTATGGAGTGCCCAGTCTCTGGATGGACTGTATAGCAAGCACCCAGTCTCCAGACAGATTGTACAGGGGGCACCCACTCTCTGGATGGACTGTACAGTGGATGCTCAGTCTCTGGACGGATGAATAGCCTACTGGTTAGAGCAGTGGGCTATGAACCAGGAGACCAGGGTTCGAGTCCTGCTGTCGCTCCTTGTGACCCTGGGCAAGTCACTTTACCCTCCATTGCCTCAGGTACAAAACTTAGATTGTAAGCCCTCTGGGGATAGGGAAATACCTACAGTACCTGAATGTAAACCAGTGTGATATCTCAATTGAGATCGAATGTTGGTATATAAAAATAATAAAAATAAATAAATAAAAACATTTATGGTGAGTGCCTTGTCCCTGTATGGACTGTACAGTGGATGCTCAGTCTCTGGATGGATTTATGGTGAGTGCCTTGTCCCTGTATGGACTGTACAGTGGATGTTCAGTCTCTGGATGGATTTATGGTGAGTGCCTTGTCCCTGTATGGACTGTACAGTGGATGTTCAGTCTCTGGATGGATTTATGGTGAGTGCCTTGTCCCTGTATGGACTGTACAGTGGATGTCCAGTCTCTGGATGGATGTTAGCTCCGCTGGCCACGGCAAGCTGCAACCGGGAACGGGTGTAATGGCCGCCAGCCGTGGCGGATCGCGACTGAGGCCGGGCCGGCAGGTGCCGGGAAGATAGTTTCCCGGGGCTTCGGACGGCGCTCGGGGCTCCTGCGGGGCGGGCAGCCCTTCTGCTTCCCTCCTACGGCTTGCTTGGCTGGCTCCTCGGGGTTCGGCTCCGCCCCCATTACTTCCCCTAGGCCCGCGCGCGTGGCTGAAGATTGTTTTTAAAGGAGCCATGACAGGAAGTTGTCATGGCTCCTCCTGAGACTCCTCCCCTGGCTTCTTGTACTTAAGGCAAGGTCTGAGCATTCAGACCTTGCCTTGGTATTGAGTTTCCTGCCTGAGTTTGCTCCGGTGTTCTCTGTTCCTGGTTCTTCGTCCCGCTCTGCTTCCCTGCTCCGTGGATTGATTCTTGGCTTCTGACTTCTGGACTGGTGGACGTGTCTTCTCCTGGCTTGATTCTGGTACGGAGGCACCTGCATCCAGACCTTTCGTCAGTCTTCAGAGGATTCTCCTAAGTCCCAGCGGCTGGATCCCTACAGGCTCCTCCTGGGGGGGTTACGTGCTTCCAGGGTGAAGTCTTCAATCAACTTCCTCCTGTCCAGCGGCCTCGCCCTTTGACGGTAGCTGACTACCTCGAAACAGGAGTCCACTTTCATAACAGAATACCAAGGCCATGGACCCGGCAGAGGCCTCAGCTCAACAAGCCATTCCAGGACTAGCTCAGAAGGTCATGGAACAGCAGCATATACTGGAATCCATGGCGTCTTCATTAGAACGACTTAACGCACGTTTGGATTCAATGGCAGCTGCTCAGGCTGCTTCTCCACCAATGCCATCAATAATGTCAAGCAACACCCGAACCGCTATTCCGCTACCCATTCCTCCACTTTACGCAGGTGATCCTCGCCTGTGTCAGGGATTCATTGACCAGTGCAGCATGCACTTTCAGCTTCAAGCTTCGTTGTTCCCAGATGACCTCACTAAGACTACTTATATTCTGTCTCTATTAGAAGGGAAAGCCCTGGCATGGACTTCTCCCTCTTGGAACTATTCCAAGCTGTATTTGATGATCCCGGGAAACAGGTGGTCACTGGTTCTAAACTTCTGCAACTTCAGCAAGGAAGCCGATCCTTAGTGGATTACACCATCGAATTTAGAACGCTGGCTTCAGAACTTCACTGGGAAGAGAATTGCCTACATTCCATACATTTAGAAGGTCTGTCATCCAGAATAAAGGACGAGATAGCGGCCCGAGAAATACCAAGCTCTCTGGACGCAATTGTAGACTTGGTAACTCGGATAGACCGCCGACTACAAGAAAGAGCTCGCGAAGGAGCTAATTCCAGAAGGTTCACAACAGTCAACTCTCCTCGTCCAGTAGCTTCCACCTCATGAACTACACCAACTACTGAAGGACCTGTTGAAGAACCAATGCAATTGGGTCGTGGACCCCTCTCTCCAGAGGAATGGCAAAGACGCCGCCGAGTGGGTCTCTGTATGTATTGTGGAGGAACGGGTCACCTCATAGCCGGTTGCCCAATACGTCCAGGAAACTCCCAAGCCTAGGCTCTTGCGGGGGAGTAACCCTAGGCATTACCTCTCCAGCTCCCCCACTTACGCTACAGATCTCCTTGGAATTTGGGGATCTTCATTTTTCTACCATGGCTTTAGTAGATTCAGGGGCTGGAGGAAGTTTCATCCTTCAAGATATAGTGGAACAGCTCCATATTCCTCTTCGACCTTGCCCCAGGCCATTGATCATATCCTCTATCCACGGAGATCCTCTGCCAGGAAGGATAACTCATCAAACTGTTCCCCTGGGATGTCGCATTGCTCCTAAGCATTCAGAACAAATTTCATTTTATGTCATCCAGAGAGCCATACATCCCGTGGTTTTGGGCATCCCCTGGTTACAACGTCATAACCCTCAGTTTGACTGGACGTCCTTAAAACTTCTTCAATGGGGATCCGCCTGTCAAGAAACCTGCCTGCAAGGAACCACGCCAGCTGACAGTTTTGTCTGTACTACACTACTTGAGGGTTTGCCCACTTAGCATGGTCAATTTGCAGATGTCTTTTCTAAAACAGCTGTGGATATTCTGCCTCCGCATCAGGAGTTTGACTGTGCCATTAATTTGGTTATGGGGGCATCACCCCCCCCCCCCCCCCCGAGGCAGGGTCTACCCATTATCCGCCTCGGAGACCCAGGCCATGACTAAATACATTCAAGAGAATCTACAGAAGGGGTTCATTTGACGATCCATGTCCCCGGCGGGAGCTGGGTTCTTCTTTGTGGAGAAAAAAGATGGGACTCTGCAACCATGCATCGATTTCCGTGGACTCAACGCCATCACCATAAAAGACCACTACCCATTGCCTTTAATTTCTGAACTCTTTGATCGTTTACAAGGGGCCCAGATGTTTTCTAAATTAGATCTCAGAGGGGCCTATAACCTAATCAGGATTTGTGAAGGTGAAGAATGGAAGACGGCTTTTAATACTAGAGATGGCCATTACGAATATCTCGTTATGCCTTTTGGATTGACCAATGCCCCTGCAGTTTTTCAACACCTCATTAATGAAATATTTCAGGACTTACTCTATGTCTGTGTAGTAGTCTATTTAGACGACATTCTTATTTTTTTCCTCTAATTTACAGTCCCACCGACAACATGTCATCCAAGTTTTACAAAGCCTAAGAGAAAACAGATTGTATGCCAAGATTGAAAAATGCATTTTTGAAAAAGAATCTTTACCCTTCCTGGGGTACATTATCTCTAAACAGGGGTTTCAAATGGATCCCACCAAGCTGAAATGCATCAAAGAATGGCGTCGGCCTAATGGACTACGCGCGCTTCAGCGCTTTCTTGGTTTTGCGAATTACTATCGCAGCTTTATTCAAAACTTTTCCAAATTAGCAGCACCTCTCACTGCACTGACTCGTAAGGGAGCTAATATTAAGGCTTGGCCCATTGAGGCTGAAGAAGCCTTCCAGGCACTTAAGAACTCTTTTCTACAACAACCATGCCTTCGACACCCTGACCCCAGACTTCCCTTTACTGTGGAAGTAGATGCATCGGCTGAGGGAGTTGAAGCCATCCTAAGTCAGACCAATACCTCTGGAACTTCCCATCCGTGTTCGTACTTTTCCAAGAAATTCTCTTCGTCAGAACGCAATTCCTCCATTGGGGATAAGGAGCTTCTCACCATTAAGTTAGCACTGGAAGAGTGGTGGCAGTGGTTGGAGGGAGCGCAACACCGCATAACCATCTTCACTGATCATAAAAACTTGACATACCTTCAACAAGCTCAACGTCTGAACCCTCATCAGGCCTGTTGGGTTCTCTTTTTCACTCGTTTTGATTTTGAATTACGCTACTGACCAGCCAACAAGAACATTAAGGCTGATGCTTTATCTCAATCATTCTCCACGGAGGATACTGAGGAACCTGTACAGCATATCATTGACCCGGCCCGCATCATTCTGTCTGCTACATTCATGGTGCCACCAGGAAAGACGGTGGTGCCTAAAAGACTTTGTAATAAAGTTTTGGCTTGGGGCCACGATTCCCAGTTAGCGGGACACCCCGGATGAATACGTACGCAAACACTCCTTCAACAATACTACTGGTGGCCCGAGATGCGCAAGGATATACGAGCCTATGTAGACTCATGCCCAGTCTGCGTGCAACATAAAGTCCTCCAGGGGAAAAATTGGGGTCTGCTACAACCATTACCCATTCCCACTAGACCATGGACACACATCTCCACAGATTTTATAGTGAAACTTCCACCATCTGAAGGCAACACTGAAATATGGGTAGTGGTAGATTGCTTTTCAAAAATGGCTCATTTCATCCCACTCCCCTCCCTCCCGTCTGCTCCACGACTGGCTCAATTATTCATGCTTCATATTTTTCGCCTTCACGGACTGCCTCAACACATCACCTCTGACCGGGATCCTCAGTTCACGGCTCGATACGGGCTCAACCTCTGCAAGAAATTCTGGATTTCTCTGGACTTTACCACGGCATTCCATCCTCAGGCTAATGGTCAGGCGGAATGCACAAATCGCATGTTGAAACAGTTTCTACGCCTTTACGTCAACTCATGACAAGATGATTGGGCGTCTCTTCTTTCCTGGGCTGAGTTCTCTCACAATTCGCATGCTGGTACCTCTACGTGGGCATCCCCTTTTCAGATTGTTTATGGTCGTCAGCCCAGGCCACCCTTGCCAATACCACTGCCTGTTCCGTCACTGGCAGCTCAGCTAACAGCTGCTCAGCTGAAACAGCTTTGTGTCCATTCTCAACAAATGCTATAGAAAGCAGCTCACTCTGCTAAGAAATTTGCTGATCTACACCGACGACAGGCTCCCCAGTTTCATCCCGGGGAGAAGGTGTGGCTCAGCACCCGGCACATCCGATTGAGAGTTCCTTCTATGAAACTGGCTCCTCGTTACATTGGACCCTTCCAGGTACTGCGACAATTAGGTCCTGTAACCTACCAACTTCGATTGACTGCCACATTGAGAATTCACAACTCTTTCCATGTGTCTCTTCTGAAGCCATTGGTCCTCAAGTGGCCTAACCGGAAACCGCCCGAGGCTGTGCACCATCGAGCAGTGGACAAAACTATATATCAAGTATGTGACGTTCTGGATGTCCGGAGACGGGGCACCACTTGGGAGTACCTCCTAGCTTGGGAGGGATTTGGACCTGAGGAGAATTCTTGGGAGCCGGCGAAGAATATATTGGACAAATCTCTGCTCAAGGACTTTCATTCCAAACACCCTGGTAAACCCAAACCTTCTAGGGGGAGGCCTAAAGGAGGGGGTACTGTTAGCTCCACTGGCTGTGGCAAGCTGCGACCGGGGCTGGGTGTAATGGCCGCCGGCCGTGGCGGACCGCGACTCAGGCCAGGCCGGCGGGTGCCGGGAAGATAGTTACCCGGGGCTTCGGACGGCGCTCGGGGCTCCTGCGGGGCGGGCAGCCCTTCTGCTTCTCTCCTACGGCCGCTACCGCGTTTGGCTTGCTTGGCTGGCTCCTCGGGGTTCGGCTCCGCCCCCATTACTTCCCCTAGGGCCGCGCGCGCAGGTGAAGATTGTTTTTAAAGGAGCCATGACAGGAAGTTGTCATGGCTCCTCCTGAGACTCCTCTCCTGGCTTCTTGTACTTAAGGCAAGGTCTGAGCATTCAGACTTTGCCTTGGTATTGAGGTTCCTGCCTGAGTTTGCTCTGGTGTTCTCTGTTCCTGGTTCTTCGTCCCGCTCTGCTTCCCTGCTCCATGGATTGATTCTTGGCTTCTGACTTCTGGACTGGTGGACGTGTCTTCTCCTGGCTTGATTCTGGTACGGCGTTGGACCCTTCTCCTGGCTTGATCCTGGTACGGCTTTGGACCATTCTCCTGCTTAGACCCTGGACTGGATTCCGACCTCATCTGTGTACTGAACCTCCAGACCGGCTTTGGACTCTTCTATGACTCCATCCTCAGACTACCACGACCTGCTGGAGGCGCCAGCCATCTGGAACCCACGACCTGCAGGAGGCGCCTGCATCCAGACCTTTTGTCAGTCTTCAGAGGATTCTCCTAAGTCCCAGCGGCTGGATCCCTAGAGGCTCCTCCTGGGGGGTTACGTGCTTCCAGGGTGAAGTCTTCAATCAACTTCCTCCTGTCCAGCGGCCTTGCCCTTCGACAGTAGCTGACTACCTCGAAACAGGGGTCCACTTTCATAACAATGGATTTATGGTGGGTGCCTTGTCCCTGTATGGACTGTACAGTGGAAGTCCAGTCTCTAGATGGATTTATGGTTGCTGCGTCGGAGGTGGACCCTTGGGCCGAGGTGGGGTTGACACAACCCATAGGCAAGGACCTATGGGTCCCCACCGGCAGCAGGTGGAGTGGGCTGATAGGCAGAAGCTGCTGGGGCTTCACCTATACCAGCCCTCGTTCCCTGCAGGTTGAGCCTTTGGGTGCCGGGGCCGGCAGGACTTAGGTGGGCCTCTGTATATAATTGCAGTAGGAGTTGGTTCAGCCCAGAGAGACAGCAGGTGTGAGATGGTACAGTCTTACTCCGGATTGGGTAATGTCCTGGAAACTCAGGCGCCAATGGAACAAAGGCAGACAGGTGGCGCTCGAGCAGAGGTACGCCAAAGCCTGAAGAAACCACGTCCAGGGAGTAAGCAGAAGAGGCGTCTAATGGTAAGCTTGAGTCAGGGCTGGCAGCGATCCGAAGGCAGTGGCAAGCAAGCTGAGGTCTGATCATGGAGATAGTCAATAGCGTAATCGGGCAAAGCAGAGGCCTGGGTCTGGAGATAGGCAGTAGCGTAGTCAAGTGAAGTGGAGGTCTGGGTCTGGAGAGAGGCAGTAGTGTAGTCAAGCGAAGCAGAAGTCTGGACTTGGAGATAGACAGTGGCAAGTTTGGCAACGTCAAACAAAGCGAGGTTAAAGTCTGTGAAGTCAATCCAAAGCATAAACAGGGTAGGAACAAAGAGACAGGAACCAGGAACAATGAAGAACAGGAACGAAGAGTAGAGATGAATCTCTAGAAGCAACGAGTACTCGACCAGTGAGGGGACCTGCTACAAAGGCAACGCTAGGGAGCGGAGCCTGAGCTTAAATACTGAGATTAGGTTGGCGTCATCATCCGAGGCCACGGCTAGGTTCCCACCGTGGTCCCTACTTAAGAGTCAATGATGCGCGCATGCCTAGGGAGGGGCACGGCGCGAGTAGAACCATCTCTCTGCGGGCCATGTGGAGAGGCCCGATGAGATGTGAAAGCAGGACTGGGAATGCGGGGGACTGTGACAGAGCAGAGGCACCGGGGGAGGCCCAAGGATGAAGCTGATGGCCCACTGCCACCAGTGAGGAGGAACCAGTGTCTGGAGTTACAGTAGAAAGGTGAGGGGGTCGTGCCGCGGGTCTTCCGCAGACGGCACACGTAACAATGGTGGGTGCCTTGTCTCTGTATGGATTCTTCAGTGGGCACTCAGTTGTATGGTGGGCACCCAATTTCTGGAAAGATTGTACTGCAGACGCTGAGCTTCTCTGTGCAAATTAGAGATTCCCATCTGTTCTGACATTAATCGTTTAATTGCAGCAGTTCATATAAAGTCCAGTTTGCATCTACTGCTGCTGATTTCAGCAGCAGCTCACACCTGGACTTGTGTTATCTTTCCTCTCCCTATATTACACCCCCACCTCTCCATCCCAGCTCCCTTCCTTCTATTTGATCCTTTCTATATTCTTGGGAGCCAAGTTAAGCCTTTCGCACTACGGCCCGAGACCCTAGATTAAAAGCAGGTTTCAGAAAGCCAAGTGGATATACAGGTTGTTTAAGGAAATGAAAATTAAACAGACCGCAGGCATATGAAGAAAGAAAAAACCTCATTAATGAATACTGTTATATGATGCCAAATGTGGCTGTTATCCTATCCATAAAGAGACAAGTAGTAAGCGGGCATGCTTGCTAAGGATCATTGATGGAGTAGACTCACCCTCACAGGGGTGGAAAGGTCAGTGTGAACATTGCATGGCCAGAGTAAAGAGGGGGTGAGAGAAAGAAACTGAGCAAAAGAAAGTGGGGACAAGGAAGGAACTAGAGTGAGGACTGAAGGAAAGATGGGGGAGGGAGAGGTTAAAGAGAGGAGGGAGATAGGGCAGAGGGAAAAGAAGAGAGTGAGGGTGAATAGAGAATGCCAGGGGTTTGAGTGTGACTGTGAGTGAGGGAGCCAGCTTGAGCATGACCTCCTTGTTCTGTATCTGCCAAAACAGACCAGGTGCAAAGAGCTCCTCGCCCTCCTAGCCCTCTGGAGGCTCGACTGGCAGACCTAGAGGAGCTAAGGGTATATAGAGGTTTACCGAGGAGACCTTCAGGGACATAGTAGAGAAGCCTCACCGCCATTCTGGTAGTTCTTGTGCTGCCTTGGAGAAGAAAGGTCACCTGGAAGGAAAACATCGCTTTGATGAGGCAGGAAGCAATCCTGTAGCTAGGACCTGCCCTCGAGATGATGTGGTTTCCTCTCGCACCAAGGATAGGTTTCCAGGGGCACGTGCCGAGGGAAGGGTTAGGACAGCCATTATAGTTGGTGATTCAGTTATTAGGAAGGTTGATATCTGGGTGGCTGGTAAATTGCTTGGTAATTTGCCTGCCTGGTGCGAAGGTGAAGGTGGATAACCAATGGGACACTTTGATACCAGGGTACAAATTATATCAAAATGATAGGATGGATCAATTTGGTGGCGGTGTGACACTTTATGTTAAAGAGGGCATTGAGTCAAACAGGATAAAAGTTCTGCAGGAAGCAAAATGCAATGTTGAATCTTTATGGATAGAAATTTCAGTTGAAAAGGGGAATAAAATAGTAGTGGGGATTTGGTGAGGAGATGATACATTGGGGATAAGAATGTAAGCTACAAGTTTTTGAAAAATTGGCAAGGATGCATGATGTTTGGGTAATTTTTTTCTAGTGATATATTCTGGTTATATAATGCACTATTATGTTTTTGGAGGTGGTATTTTTGTTATAGTTTGCACTACTATTGTATATGTTGTAGAGAGTTGTTTTGCCAGGAAAAATAGTGGAAAGTATTCTAAACATCAAAATCATAGAACATATAGTAAGACATGGTTTAATGGGACAAAGTCAGCATGAATTACCCAGGGCAAGTCTTGCCTCACAAATCTGCTTCACTTTTTTGAAGGAGTTAATAAACATGTGGATAAAGGTGAACCGGTAGATGTAGTGTACTTGGATTTTCAGAAGTCATTTGACAAATTTCCTCATGAGAGGCTTCTAGGAAAAGTAAAAAGTCATGGGATAGGTGGCGATGTCCTTTTGTGGATTACAAACTGGCTAAAAGACAGGAAACAGAGAGTAGGATTAAATGGACAATTTTCTCAGTGGAAGGGAGTGGACAGTGGAGTGCGTCAGGGATCTGTATTGAGACCCTTACTTTTCAATATATTTATAAATGATCTGGAAAGAAATAAGATGAGTGAGGTAATCAAATTTGCAGATGATACAAAATTGTTCAGAGTAATTAAATCACAAGCAGATTGTGATAAATTGCAGGAAGACCTTGTGAGGCTGGAAAATTGGGCATCAAAATGGCAGGTGAAATTTAATGTGGATAAGTGCAAGGTGATGCATATAGGGAAAAATAACCCATGCTATAATTACACAATGTTAGGTTCCATATTAGGTGCTACAATCCAAGAAAGAGATCTAGGCGTCATAGTGGATAACACATTGAAATCATCAGTTCAGTGTGCTGCGGTAGTCAAAAAAGGAAACAGAATGTTGGGAATTATTAGAAAGGGAATGGTGAATAAAACGGAAAATGTCATAATGCCTCTGTATCACTCCATGGTGAGCTTGAATACTGTGTACAATTCTGGTCGCCGCATCTCAAAAAAGATATAATTGCGATGGAGAAGGTACAGAGAAGGGCTATCAAAATGATAAAGGGAATGGAACAGCTCCCCTATGAGGAAAGACTAAAGTGGTTAGGACTTTTCAGCTTGGAGAAGAGACGGTTGAGGGGGGATATGATAGATGTGTTTAAAATCATCAGAGGTCTAGAACAGGTAGATGTGAATTGGTTTTTTACTCTTTCGGATAATAGAAAGACTAGGGGACACTCCATGAAGTTAGCATGTGGCACATTTAAAACTAATCGGATAAAGTTCTTTTTCACTCAACACACAATTAAACTCTGGAATTTGTTGCCAGAAGATGTGGTTAGTTTGTAATCCACGAAAGGACACCACCTCCTCTCCCATGACTTTTTAGTTTTCTTAGAAGCCTCTCATGAGGGACTTTGTCAAATGATTCACCTTTATCCACATGTTTATTAACTCCTTCAAAAAAAATGAAGCAGATTTGTGAGGCAAGACTTCCCTTGGGTAAATCCATGTTGACTGTGTTCCATCAAACCATGTTTTTCTATATGCTCTGTGATTTTGAACTTTAGAATAGTTTCTACTATTTTTCCCGGCACTGAAGTCAGATTTACTGGTCTGTAGTTTCCTGGATTGCCCCTGGAGCCCTTTTTAAATATTGGGGTTATATTGGCCATTCTCCAGTCTTCAGGTACAATGGATGATTTTAATGATAGGTTACAAATTTTAACTAATAGATCTGTAATTTCATTTTTGAGTTCCTTCAGAACCCTTGAGTACATACCATCTGGTCCAGGTGATTTGCTACTCTTTAGTTTGTTAATCTGGCCTACTACATCTTCCAGGTTCACAATAATTTTGTTCAGTTCGTCTGACTCATCACCCCTGAAAACCATCTCCAGAACTGGTATCTCCCCAAGATCCTCATTAGTAAACACAGAAGCAAAGAATTAATTTAGTTTTTCTGTAATGGCCTTCTCTTCCCTAAGAGCCCCTTTACCCCCTTGGTCATCTAATGGTCCAACCGACTCCCTCAGAGGTTTCTTGCTTCAGATATATTTTTTAAAGTTTTTATTATGAGTTTTTGCCTCTATGGCCAACTTCATTTCAAATTCTCTTTTAGTCTGCCTTATCAATGTTTTACATTTATCTTGACAATGCTTATGCTTTTTCTTCAGATGGATCCTTCTTCCAATTTTTTAAGGATTTTTTTTGGCTAAAACAGCCTCTTTCACCTCACCGTTTATCCATGCTGGTAATCGGTTTGCCTTCCTTCCACCTTTCTTAATGCATGGAATACATCTGGACTGCGCTACTAAGATTGTATTTTTAAACAATGTCCATGCCTGTTGTACACTTTTAACCTTTGCATCTGTGCCTTTCAGTTTTTTCTATTTTTCTCATTTTCTCAAAGTTTCCCTTTTGAAAGTTTAGTGTTAGAGCTGCAGATTTACTTATTATCCCCCTACCAGTTATTAGTTTAAATTTGATCATGATATGATCACTATTATCAACTGGCCCCATCACTGTTATCTCTCTCACCAAATCCTGCATTCCACTAAGAATTAAATCTAAAATAGCTCCCTCTCTTGTTGGTTCCTGAACCAATTGCTCCATAAAGCAGTCATTTATTTAATCGAGGAAATTTATGTCTCCAGCATGTCCTGATGTTACATTTACCCAGTCAATATTGGGGTAATTGAAATCTCCCATTATTACTGCACTGCCAAATTGGTTAGCTTCCCTGATTTCTCTTAACATTTCATCATCTGTCTGACCATTTTGGCCAGGTGCAAGGTAGTATACTCCTATCACTATACTCTTACCCAACACACAAGGGATTTCTACCCATATAGATTCTACTGAGCATTTAGGGGTAAGTTTTTAAAGCCGTGAGCGGTTCCCAGCGCATACACATGGACGCGCCAGTTTTATAACATGTGCGTGCCAGTGCATGCACGTTATAAAATCCAATACCTGCACACACATGCATGCCCAATTTTGTATTGGCATGCGCATGTGCATGTGGGTGCCCACTCACACGCGCAGGGGGGAATTTTTTAACACATGCGCGGCGACAAGATCTGGCCATTCCCAGTTCCCTCCCAGTCCGCTCCAATTATGAAGCAGACTGGGAGAGTACCGGTAGTTCCCTATCCCCCTAACTTTCCTCCCTTTTCCCCTCTCCACCCTGACCCCTAAACCCACTCTACCTTCCCTATTTGTTTTGTTTCAAACCTCACCTGCTCCTCCCAGCAAAAGTAAGTTGCGTGCGGTGGACACCTGCCAGCACGCGCTTCACCAGGACAGCACAAATTGGTGCTGTCCTGACTGGTCCCCACCCTGCCCCTGGGCCACCACTTTTCACAAACCTGGCACTTCCACATCTACCAACAGATAAGTGCATGGCCGGGCTGCTATGAAAGTGTGCTTGCTGCACATGTGGCCTGCCACGCATGTATCTGCCGGTATTGGTGCATGCTGGCA
Source organism: Rhinatrema bivittatum (assembly GCF_901001135.1). NCBI lineage: Eukaryota > Metazoa > Chordata > Amphibia > Gymnophiona > Rhinatrematidae > Rhinatrema > Rhinatrema bivittatum. The sequence goes on from NC_042622.1 coordinate 226,847,674, forward strand.
TTTAAAAATTCCCCCGTTGGTCTTTTGTAAGATCTTTATCCTGTTGGACTCTATACCCTCCCGGACATAAAGTGCCACACCCCCACCAAGTTGATTATTATGATATAATTTGTACCCTGATATAGCACTGTCCCATTGGTTATCCTCCTTCCACCAGGTCTCTGTGATGCCAATTATGTCAATCTCATCATTTACTGCTATACACTCTAACTCTCCCATCTTACTTCTTAGACTTCTGGCATTAGCATACAAACATTTCAAAGTGTGTTTTTTGTTTGTATTAACAACCTGCTTTTCAGTTGATAGGGTTAATTTGGAAATCATTAGCTCAGGTGATTTTTTACATATAGGCACATGGACTATGTTTGCTTTTATTGGAACCTCTCTGTTGGGATGCCCTAACTCTCCTGTTTCATTAGTATCCTTCAAAGATACATTCCTCCGAACCATGCACTGCTGAGTGACTGTCGGCTTTCTCCCTTGTTCTACCTTAAAAGATGTTCTATCTCCTTTTTAAAAGTTAGTGCCAGTAGCCTGGTTCCACCCTGGTTAAGATAGAGCCCATCCTTTTGGAAAAGTCTCCCCCTTCCCCAAAAGTTTCCCCAGTTCCTTACAAAACTGAATCCCTCTTCCTTGCACCATCGTCTCATCCATGCATTGAGACTTCGGAGCTCTGCCTGCCTCTGGGGACCTGCGTGTGGAACAGGGAGCATTTCAGAGAATGCCACCCTGGAGGATCTGGATTTCAGCTTTCTACCCAAGAGCCTAAATTTCGCTTCCAGAACCTCCCTCCCACATTTTCCTATGTCTTTGGTGCCCACATGTACCATGACAGCCGGCTGCTCCCCAGCACTGTCTAAAATCCTATCTAGGTGATGCATGAGGTCTGCTACCTTCACACCAGGCAGGTAAGTTATCAGGTGGTCCTCTCATCCACCAGTAGAGATGTGAATCGGAACCAGAATCGGTTCGGATTTCAGTTCCGATTCACATCTCTATAGATATGAATCGGAACCAGAATCGGTTCGGATTTCAGTTCCAATTCACATCTCTATCCACCAGCTACCCAGCTATCTACATTTCTAATAATGAGAGGAATGGAACAAGTAAATCTCAATCAGTTGTTTACCTTTTCAAAAACTATAAAGACAAGGAGACAGAATGAAGTTTAAAACTAATAAGAGAAAATATTTTTTACTCAATGCATAATTAAGCTCTGGAATTCATTGCCAGAGGATGTGGTGAAGGCTATTAGTGTAGCTGCATTTAAAAAAGGTTTGGACAAGTTCCTGGAGGAAAAGTCCATTAATCATTATTAAGGCACAGTTGCAGAAATCCACTGTTTATGCCTGGGATAAGCAGCATGGAATCTATCTACCTCTTGGGATCCTGCCAGGTACTTGTGACCTGAATTGGCCACTGTTGGAAACAGGATACTGGGTTTGATGGACCTTTGGTCTGACCCAGTATGGTAAGTCTTATGTTCTCATGTTCTGAGAAGCAAAAGAATCCATGAGACCAGTGTTCCCAGTCTTCTCCTGGAGGCACACCTAACCAGGCAGGTTTTCAGAATATCCTTAATGAATATGCACGAGATAATAAGCATACATTGGATACTCGGAATATACAAATTTCTCATGCATATTCATTGTGATAATCCTGAAAACCTATCTGGATTGGTGTGCCTCCAGGAGAGAGTTGGGATACACTGCATTAGACAGAGATTCATGCAATGCCATCTTCCTGTAATGAGATTCCACTTTACAAATAAACTGCTAGAAATTCCTGGGAACAGCAGCAGCAGACAGCAAAATACTTCTGATGATCCCCCACAATACAAAGCTCAGGTAGGGGAGGAATAATTCGGAGCCTGATTCACTAAGTTCAAGTTGGTTTTTTTTTTTGTTTTTTTAATCTATAGATAAAAGAGAGAAAGGTTTTAGGGAATTCAGCCCTTAGTGTAATGTGAATCAGATGTGGAACATAAGACTCCCCCACTATAAACCTCTGCCCTTATTTTCCAAAGCTGGTTCCTCCACCTCTAGCCCCCACTCCACCCACTCCAGCATCAACCCCCCCCCCCCCCCTCACACCGCATTGCTTCCAGAAGCACTTTTTTTTCATTACAGTGTTTCCCTTGTTAGGCTCCTTCCCTGTTATTGGGCTTCAGGGCCGATTAAAGGCTCTGTGCCTCCTTACATCATGGCTCTCATTAGAGCAGCCAAAGTGCTCAGTTTTCAGCAGACAAGCAAATGAGCATTCAGGCACAGGCAGGGGCCAGGGATCTGTTATTTATAGTTCACTTTTAATGCTAACATATTTCTCTGAAACACCTACAGCTTCTTAAGTACCTAAAGATGCAAAGTCAAAAGGAGAAGGTGATGAGTCAGACAGAGGAGAGAAAAGTGACTAAGGAAGGGAAGGGGTGGAGGGAGCTATGCAACAACATAAACAGAAGCTCAGTTTAGAAACGGTGCTGATTTTGTGTGCAGAGCTGGAAAGAGCACGTGGTCACTCAGTCACTGCACTGCCCGGTCAGCAATCGGAATTGTCCCTGCATTAGTGAATGGGATGGGACAAACCCGAGAGCAGGAAACTCTTCCCTCACAGGATTCCAGGGCTCATCAGCAATAAATCAGTTGTCCACCAGGTCTTGAAAGAGTTTCTGGTGCTAGTCCAGTAGTCAAGGGTGACCATCACTGATTTCACCACCTGTTTGTTTAGGGTTGTTTTTTTTTTTTTTCCAAGAAGGTGGGAGGAGGAGGGTTTAGTGCATTTCAAAACTTTTGAAAAGTGCTACTAATTTTGTTGTGGGCATCGTTCATAGGGGCTGTCACAGGAGCTGTCCAGACCCATGGTACTTAACCTCAGTGAAAGACGCTTTAATCAAGGCGGAGGTTTATTGGCTATTCTTGTTTTACCGATAGGTGGTGCATCTGGCTACCAAGATGTTCATGTTGCCTAGGGTAGTAGTTTTCAGCCCTTTGCTGCAGAGATATCTAACTAGCTTGTCTTATTTATTTGTTTCAAATGCTTGATTTTGGGCCGATGCACTGTAATAGTTTCAGCAGATTACAGTCAGAACAAACCAGGCAACAGTAATTAGAGCAACACCAAAACAACCCCTAAGCTAGTGCTGGCCTATGGGTTACAGACCAGAGCCCCGACAGCCAGGTTCCAGTGCCACTTCTAACACGAGCTCACGGTGAAACTTCCCAGCCGCTGCCAGGCAATAAGCAGGAGTCAGATATCAGATGGGAATGTGGTAAGAGCCAGTGAAATGCCTTTTGGTTGGGGGAGGGGGCCAAGCCATTCCAAGCTACACTTCTCCCTCTCTTCCTCTGCATGCCATCGGCTTTCTCTCTATCCCCCCATCCCCACACCCACGTCTCTCTCGCCCCTCCCTCTCTCTTCCCCTGCCCCTGCTCCCTCATGCTTTCTCCCCCTACCCCTACATCTCCTTCTCCCTTTCTCTCCTCCCCATCTCACTGATCAGCGGCAGGAGGAAGAGAGCGGTGGTGCCTCAGCTGCATCCTCTTCCTCCTCTGCTGCACGGCCTGACTGCTGCTTTGAAACCGGCAGCTGGACCGAGCCGGACCCAGAGCTGCAGAGGCGGAGGATGTGGCCGGCGCGTGGCCATTTCTCCTTCCGCCGCGGAATGCCTGCCGGACCTAGCCTCGGACCTTCTGCAGTGACTGGGCAGGAAAGGCCAGAGTTTGGTGGAGTCCTGGCCCCTGTGGCCCTTCCCATTCTGACACCTATGGATTTGAGCATCCTGCATGGCCCATTGAGCCAACCCACTTGTAAGCTCTTCAGAGAAGGAACTTTTTTTTTTTTTAATATCCTCCATGTGCTACACCTTCTCCCAGTGCAGTGGACACCTTCACTGTCACTTCCTGAACCGCTGCCCTTTCCATCAAATCTCTTTCCTCCAGATATACTTCTTTTTTTTCATAACACATCATGGAAGATATTCCGTTGCCTGTCTGATTATCATATGTCTAATTATTCTTCATGTCTCAGTAATTATTCGTTAACTTTTCCCAGATGACAGGAGGGGAGGGAAAGCCGCGGATTTGCTTCTGAATTTGTTCTAAGTTATAATCAGCTCTCTGCTGGTTAACCCCTTTGATCCTGCCATCTCCTAACCTTAAGGTAGAAAGATGTTTGCCCTGTTCTAAAGAACGGATCCCTTGGTACCAGAGGGTTAAAGCCCTGGTGTCAGACGTCCCACTTCCATCTCCCCCCCACCCTCTCACATCCCAGGCTTCTATGTCAGCTTTAGTGCTCTTTGCCCACCCCCCAGAAACCTGCAGCAGAGTCTGGGAAGAGACATCCTTCCAGTGCCCAAGGCTTATTATCTCCACCAAGGATGCAGACCTGACAATGAGATTCAGGAAGTTAAGCAGAACAGAGGCCGTGCTGAGCAGCAATCAAAACTGGCCCTTTTTACAGGGTAGTTCCCCTGTTTCTGATTTTTTTTTTTTTAAGTTGGCACCACTTGTATACTCAGCTCCTGCTGATCTTGAAGCCACATAAAAAGCCCTCAAATGTCTGTGCTTGCTAGGAGGGATCAGAGGGCTCCATTTGACCCTGGACAGGCTGAGTTAAGTCCCCGTTTTGCTCCGTTGCATCTATGGACTGGTAGTTCCAGTGTCTGCACAAGTTCATGAATTGCAAATGGGAGGAGAAGCAGGGACAGGCTTCAGACGCTCCCCCGATGAACTGCGGCCACCTTGTAAACCCTCGGGGTGACGACCCTGCCACTTTTTCCTCTCCTACCCCTCTTTGCTCTGAAAAGCCTAGCCATGAAAAAATAAGGTCACAGTGATGGTATTAACCTTTGACCTCTGGCAGGGAAGCCACAGCACCCTGCAGAATTAATGATACAAGTCCAGTTGGGTCTAGGATGGGCTATAACAGGGTGCTGTGTGGTTTTGCTCCATTACCGTCCGTTGTAATAGGGTGGGGGGAGAGGGGAGAAGGGAACTGCAGGAATACAGATGGATTTTTGAGCCTCCCCAGCCCTGGGCAGCTAGCGAAAGGAGAAGAATCTGGCAGAAACGAGGAACACAAGGAATGGAGAGAGGGTGTCAGGTCCTCTCCTTTGCCAGAAATCCTCACCTTAAGCCACCACCATCCCAAATCTCAAAAAGTCCAGCACATGCCAGCCGGTTCAGAGCAAGGCCCAGGGCAGGCAGAAAGCCAGAAGCGTTGATTGCCCGCTAAAATGACTCTGGCCTTATAGGATTATAACAACAACCTTCCGGATTTTAAGCCCCGGCCCTGTTCCCTCATCATCACACTTCCCTTTTTCAACTTAGCATCTGTGGAGTCGGACACCAGGCTTACAGGCACCGTGTCAATAAACCACTTTCTTCTAAGCCTCTTATTTCTTGAAATTGTTTTCCCTTTTTTAATTTGAGTTTAAGGTAATCTCTAGAGTGGAATCGCAGCCGGGAGAGGCGGTGATAAACGAACACTGGAGGTCATTGCGGGGAAGGACGGCATTTTTTTCATTTTTCAGTGTTTCTTGAGATTTGCCTGGAGCTGACTGTGACAGGGTGGATCCAAGGAAGTAGATAAGGCTCTTCCAACCCCCCCCCCCACTCCCCCACTATGGGAACTGTTCCTTCAGCTCGGCTGCAGACCCTCTGTGTGGTAGCCAGAAAGTTGCAGGTTCAAATCCTGAGATTTCTCCCCCCCCCCCCCCCCCTTAAACTGATAACACATTTTCATATGGGTAGGTGGAGAATAATTTTCAAAGGCTTTTGCCTGGCAAGCTGAACAGTTATCATTGCCTGGGCTAAAGCACGCTCTCTCTCTTCAGCGGCTACATCTGCCTGGCTAGCGTTTGGCTGTCAGGACGAGAGGAGGTTGGGGGCAGGATTCTGATAGCCCCGCAGGTACCCTGCACCCTCTCTGAATCCCAGCAGGGACATTCCTGCATCCAGCATCATCATCATCAGTTTGGGACCTCTCTCTAGCCGAGGACCGGAATTGTCTTCTGATTGAAAGCTCCCATCCCAAGTGGGAAAATGTTCCAGTGTCGAGGTGCGCAAGTGAAGAGTTCTCACTGGGGACGGAGGTGCTCCAAGCAGGATTTTATAATAATTATAACTGCAAATGAGCACTCCAGGCTCCACTTCCACTGCTGTAGCTTTAGTGGGTTTGGGATTTACTAATTCCAGATCCTAGTGCAAGGCAATTCTTTACCAATTAATTATTTTTTTTCCCCCCAGCAGTTTCCTTCTGCTCCTTTGGACTCCCAGGGCTGGGATCTGGTAGTCTCTAATTTTGCCTCACACTCTAACGAGTTCTTTTTTGTTATCACTTACTTACCGCTGTTTTAGTCTACATGGACGGTATCAGTGTTGGAGGTTTCTGCTTGAACCTAGGAGGCAGCCTGATGCGTCAGTGGTCGATGTTTGGACCGCAGAAGGAGTTACAAGAGGGGGCTGGGAGTCCCCTCGTCCAGTAATTAGCCAACTCCAGTCCTCCAGATCCATGATCAGGTCTGGTTTTCCGGACATCTATAATGAATATTCACCAGATATATGGGGCAGACATTTGGTTTAAGAATGCAATTAATAGACATATTTTGGTAATTCTGATAGTCGGCTTGTGTTTGCAGCTCTCAAGGTCCAGTGGTTTCTCACTCCTGACTTAAGAGAAGATCTTGGCTTAATCTTCACTGTCCTTACAGGTTGGACCGGGGGGGGGGGGAGGTCACACTCGGAAACAGAAGCAAAAGAGTCAGGGGAAGAGTCAATAAAGCACATTGCAAAGTCGCTTGGGTTGATACAGCTTCCAGGAATCAGTTACACAACCTCCGTGAAAAGATTTTTGGCAGCATGAAAGTTTACCACAGTTTTATGTTCGGCCGTCTGAGTGCCAGCCTCCCGGCACCCATTCAACGTGCAGGCCAATGCCCGCTCTGTGCCTGGATCCCTGTCCAAGGCACTGCGGACGGGCTGTGATGCAGGCACCGGCAATTCATCCCTCTGCATCAGAGTTTTGTTTAGGGCACAGTGTTTCAATACCGGAATCTGGCAGAGGAAACCAAATTAATATTTTAAGAAACAAACGTGATGAAAAGTTATTGGATTACATCTGTCTCCTCTGAACGGTTTAACCTGATCCAGACATGGGCAGTTTATGGAGCTGCTTCTTACCCTTCCACTCCAAAACGCACGTACTGAGTTCCTAGGAAAATTCGGCACAGAATTGTACACTTTGAACTCAGACAGTGCATTAAAACTGTGCACTGTAATTCAGCACACAGGTCCTTAATGCACAGACGAAAAACATTTTAACTCCCAATGCAGAGTAAGCTAATGCCATGCTAATGCACCAGGAGTTAAAAAGGGAGCATACTGAGTTAAAATATGCGTCTGGCACAAACTGAATGCGCACTTTAACTCAGAGGGAAGGGGGTGGAGAGCTGGGGAGGGGGTCTTAGGTTGACACTGCATCAGGGCTGGTGCAAGAGAATTTGGTGCCCTGAACGAAACGTCAGTCATGTACCCACCCCCCCTCAGTTTACCTACTGCTGGTAGATCCAACCCAGTGCTCCCTTCCTTGGCAGTGTTGGCTCGCCCTCTCTGGTGGGATTTTGCCACCCCCAAAATTTTGGTGCTCTAGGTCAGTGGTCCCCAACCCTGTCCTGGGGGCCCACCAGCCAGTCGGGTTTTCAGGATGTCCACAATGAATATGGATGAGAGAAAATGTGCATGCACTGCCGCCATAACATGCAAATTTTCTCTCATGCATATTCATTGTGGGTTATCCTGAAAACCCGACTGGCTGGTGGGCCCCCCAGGACAGGGTTGGGGATCACTGTTCTAGGTGACCGCTTAGTTTGCCTACGGGAAGCACCGGCCCTGCACTGCAACCTCCCTCCTGTCAGAGAATTTCTGCACCGAGGCTGCTTCCTGCTCAGATTTCTGTTGCTGTGTCAGGGGAAGATGAGGCCGCAGGCCACAGGCGGCTCCCCAGTCACCAGCCCTGAGAGGTTTGCAGGGCATCTGGCAGCAGCAGGAGCATGCCGTTCTGGGGCAGTTTGCCTTCAGCTCCGTGTCTGAGAAGGCGGCAGTGCGGCTGCCCCTTTACTAGAGCTCCTGGTGCTCTTCCTTTTCCCAGCCCGGCACCGTTGCCGTAGCTACCATTAGACAGGCCTAGCTCCTTTGCTGGCTGCGGGGAAAAAGAGAGCCTTGCACTCTGCTGAAACCTCACCACCTTGTTGGGGTCCTGCTGGAAGTTAAGTAGCCACAGTCCACCTGGTTTCTGGCCCATTTTTTTTTTTTTATGTCTATTTATTTGTTTACAGATGTGGGGAGAGGAGTGGATTCTAGAAGCAGCCGGTAAAGAGCCTCTCAACATGACCATGGAAGCCCCCGAAATAAAAGGAAATGAGTGGGGAGCAGGCCTTCTTCACGTCTCTCTTCTCTTCCGTTGTCCCTGCACTGGAAATTTTATTCCACCTCTGACCAGGAGTACAATTTCCAGCATAAGGAAAGCTCTTAGGCCAGCGCACCTCTCTGCATCAGGGAGCGCTGTTTAATGCTCTCATTTACATGAGATCTCCATGCCAGGGTTCTCAGTTTTGAAGAACATTTTCTGCAGATAAAACTCCTTCCCGCATGGGCAGTAAAGATTTGCCTGCATAAAACGTACAATCAAATTCAGGTGAAACTGTGCATTGGGTTAAAGGCGCTTTATTGCAGCGGCCTGAGAACTAATCCTGGGTGCAGCGTCGGGGCCCAGCCGAAGGGAGTAGGAGGCCAGTGCACGAGTCTGTGCCAAGCAGGAGAGGGCAGAGGCGGTTTCTTTCATGCCAGCACGGTTTCTTTCTCTTCCATACTGTCCCCCGCCGTTCAGGCACTTCCTTGGCCTGCCCCGCCCTGCCCTCAAGCCTCACTCACAGTCAGGGCAGTGAGCCCCTGACTTCTGCTGGTTCCCTCTCCCATGCTGGAGCAAATCGGTCAGGAGCTGACCTTCTTAGGAGGTTTAGAAAAAAAAAAAGCTATCCCAGAGGCTCTCTTTTTCTATTTTATTTATTTAAAAGATTTTATATACCGTGGTTCGTGTTTACATCACAACAGTGTACAAAGACCTTGAAGCATTCTACAAAATACATCACAAGGAAAACAGCAATCAATACACTTAAAAACACAATCAAAACATTAAGATATGCAATGGGACCAACCGAGGTTGGTTAATTCTCAAATTATGAATGTAAACTATCCATAAAGGCCTGCTCAAAGAGCCAGGTCTGTAGTACAGATCGAAAATCAGTAAGGTCTAGTAAAGGTTTTAGTCGAGGGAGGACTAACAGTTTATAGTCTCCCTCTCTTAATTTTGTTGAGATGTGCTTCTTAACGTTTAGTTCCCAGTCGATGATTATTCCCAGAGCTTTAACTGATTCAACTAAATTTATCTTTACATTATTTGACAGAGAGAGTATATTTTTATTGTTGGTTTTAGGTTTTCTGTCCAGAAGTATGATTTCTGGGTTTTTTTCCCATAATGACAGCAAGTTTCATGTGGCAAAGCAGCTGCTTGATTGCAGATAAATAAATGTTTGTTACTCTGAATGTCTGTTCCAGTGCATCGGTTATGGGAATGAGTATCTGAATATCATCAGCATAGATACAGAAGTTCAGACTAAGTCCGGCCAAGAGATTTGCAGCTGGGGATAGTGGTGACATTGAGGCTGGCAGATTTAAAGGGGAACCATCCTCAACAGAAGACTGAAGTGGAAGTGGAGGAAAGGTGAGGTTTTGAACCTGTTGGGAGAAAGGGTGAGCCTGGTGAATTGGGGAAGAGAGGCCTGTGGGTTGTTGAGCCTGGGGTGGGATGGGGGGATGGAGAGAAAGAGAGAGACAGCTGGGGATGAGTCTTGACTCTGGAGTGGGGGAGAGGGAGATATGGAAGTGGGTATTAAGCCTAGGATGAGCGAGAGGAAGGGAGAGACATGGGGGTGGTATTAAGCCTGGGGTAGGACTGAAGAAGGGAGGGAGAGCGTGCTGGTAGGTTAGTGTTAGGGCTGGGGCTGGGGATGGGATAGAGAGCACTGGGAAGTGTGTGTTAATCCTGGGATGGGAAGAGTGGGAGAGCAAGCTGGTGGGGTTTGAGCATAAGGCGAGTGAGAGACAGCTGGAGGTTTAGTCTGGTGGGTAGGAGAGAGAGGTGCAGTGGGGTAGGGTGTTGAGCCTGGGATAGAGGAGAGAGGGAAAGTGAGCTGGGTGGGAGAAAGAGTGAGGGAGATTTGGTTTGGAGGGAAAGAACTGGGGAAGAAGGTGCATGAGTACACGAGAGAGAGAAAGAGAGAGAGAGATACTGTATGTATGGAGGAGAACCGGAGGGACTGAAGCCTGAAGAGAATGGACTGGACCTTGTATGTTTTTTTTATAGTACTCCTGGGTAAAATCTACATAAAAAAATTAAATTTTCCATCCTTCAATAGTAACTTTTCTTCTGTATATTGCATTTTAAATGACTCAAAGACAGTAATTATATTGTGTTATTTTGACAAATAATGTATGCAGAATTATTTAAATATTGTGCATAGAATTTTTACATTTTTTGCACAGAATTTTACATTGTTTGCCCTAAATTCCCCCAGGAGTAGGGGCCTCTGCAGGGCGAGAGAGACTGGGAGAGAGATGAAAGGAGGCAGACAGGGACAATGTGACTGAGTCTCATTTTCTCCTTCCTCCAAGCCGAGCTCTCTTTGGAGTAGGAGAGTTATCATTTAAGTGAGTTGCACAAGATTAGACCAGAAGTCACGGATATTGGTTGCAGGATTTAACCTGCAGTCTTCAAGAGTCCAATCTCCCCAAGTAAAGTACATTAGCAAAGAGGCACTCTGCCATGTCTGCTGTGAAACACGGGGAACGTGGTTATTGTAACAAGTGGGAACCTTCAAAGCAGGGTTGTGTTCCTCTGGTGCCTACAAAAACACTTTGTAATTGCAAATTGCTTCTAAAATCATTATCCAATCAAGGCCTAATAAAGTGAAAATTATTACATTCTGAAAAAGAAGAACAGCTTCTGCTTTAATGATTAATGAAAAGTACAGAGCTGAGCGACGCTGCTTACTGCCTGACCTCTCTACTTTCTTATGTACCATCACTTAAAACTTTTTAATGATTTAAAGTGACCTTTCAGTCCAGAAAAAGGCCATGTGACAGAATGCAAACTTCTGAATGATTCCTCTCTCTCTCTCGCTGAGATAATATAAGGTCACCAGATGTGTCCAGGACATCCGTGACAGGCGGAGTCAAGCCTCGCTTTGCCCCCATCACAGCTACAAACTTGTACTTTCTGCCTGTCTTAGAGAAATCAGAACAGAGAGTCCGTGGATGCAATGGCATATAACCAGGACTGGCTCCGTCTGTCCTCCATGACCTGGAGCCATCAAATCACCACAAGAAGGTGCTGATTAGTGACCCCAAATGGACAGGATAAGGTAAAAAAAAAGTCTATTACAGTGGGGCAAGCAGAGAGAAAATTCAAAATAGGATGGCAGAGGGGACTTGGCAATGAGAGGCGCCAGGGACAGAATGAGCCAGCTGCTCCAGATACAGTAAGAATGGCATGGAGCAGAATGAGAATTGTATCATTATAACATCTCTTTCAGTGAGGTTCTCCTCAAGAGCCACTTTCACCTTAAATATGCAGCAGTCCCTTCTGAATTTCCCACTGAAACATATTAGAGGAAGGGAGACGTTTTGGAGGAAGAACACAGAAAAGAAAGTGTCCCATAGGTCGCTCAAGACAGAACTTGTTAAAGAAGCAACTTGCCCTCAAATGGATGTGCGTTTCTCTGCGGGCTCCATCGGGAGGGGATACTGGCTTGGCTGCGTTTAGAGAGTGAGGTTTGCACTCAAGTGCCCAGAATCTTTTCTCTCACATCTCACCGAGCCTGGGCCTCTTGGCCAATGAGCCCCACTGACTTACGGGTGAAAAAGCAAAAAAGCAAAACTCTTCTCCTTCCCTGCCCTTCACTCCCCACCCCCTACCCTCTGCCCTTCCTCAAGTAACACTGCAACATTTAATTCTTCTTAGCAGAGGATCATTAGGTCTCATGGGATCTAATTATCTCTCCGGAGAGGAAGCAAAGTAAGCAGAGAGATGCAACGGCATCTGTTAGCCACCGCTGTCAGCTCCACGTATGTTAGGATGCCGATAATAGGGTATATTCAGTAATATGGCAAAGTTAATCACACACTGATTAAAGTTTTACAGGCTGCTTTTGTACCTTCACCTCTCCCACCATTACAAATTAGGATCATCCCAGCAGCAATTTTCCTAATGGGCAAGAAACAGATTCTTCACAGGCTTACCTAGCACAGGAAGGGAGAGAAAAGAAGGTGCCATGATAATCCACCAGATCTCGAGATGCCACCCATTCACCATTCTTAACCTGAAATCACAAAAGGACAGAGAGATTTTCAGTTTTCAATCATTTTCTGTATTTCTGTTTGTTTAGCATCAGTACTGTCTCATAAATCATTCTTTGGTGGCACCAAGAAGCAAAGTGACACCCAACCTTCCTAAAAATTAATAATGGAGAGGGCAGAAGCTTGAAATAATGTGAGCATCACTTCCAAAGACGGAGAATTGACATTATTCGAACTTCCTGACAGTGAGGTCAAATTTCACTCACTAGAGATCTTCTTGAAGAAAGCCTGTTGCCTGTGCTCCCTCTGACCAATAGAAGAGCTCACCCAGCTGCCTGTCTTATTTGATTGGTGGGTGCCATAGCTCGTTGAGGCCAAAACAACGATAAGTACTGAGCTTTTCTGTGGCCCCGTGTTGAAAAACAACTGTCCCAGGTACCTGTGCTCCCTCCTATGCCCTCTGACCAATAGAATGCCCCAGCTACCTGTGCTCACATTCGTGGCCTTTCCCACAACTTCTGATGTTAACCATTAGAAGAGCTCCCAGCTGCCTGTGCTCCTTTCCATTGCTTGGGCTTAATAGGATAATTCTCTCAACTGTTTGCACTCGCTTCCATGGCTTCTGACCAATAGATGAGATCTCCCAGATGCATGTGCTCCCTACTACAGCCTTTGATCAATAGAAGAATTGTCCCATGTGCCTGTGCTCCCGTCATAAGAACATAACAAAAGTTGCCATTCTGGGTCAGACCAAAGGTCCATCAAGCCCAGTATCCTGTTTCCAACAGTGGCTAATCCAGGTCACAAGTACCTGGCAGGATCCCAAGGGATAGACAGATTCCAAGCTGCTTATCCCAAGAATAAGCAGTTGATATCTGCAACTCTCCCTTAATAATGGTTAATGGACTTTTTGCCTCCAGGAACTTGTCCAAACCCATTTTAAACACAGCTATAGAAATAGCTTTTCTCATCTCCTCTAGCAATGCATTCCAGAGCTTAATTATGAGTACAAAAAAGTATTTTCTCTTATTAGTTTTAAATGTATTACCTAGTACTTCATTGTGTGTCCCCTGGTCTTTGTACTTTTCCAAAGAGTAAACAACTGATTAACGTTTACTCGTTCCATTCCACTCATCATTTTATAGACGTCTATCATATTTCCCCTCAGTGGAGTCGGGCACTACCATTCACTTCCAGTGAATGGTAGTGCCCTCTAGAGCATGGCACCCCATACGACCACAAAGGCCGCACACTCCAAAAGCCAGCCCTATCCAGAGTCAAGTGCATGTTCTCCATGTCCCACTCAGGGTCTGATGCATTAAGTGTGCTCAGCCTAGCCTAGCGCACTGGTCTATGCGCAGTTGGGTGCACGTTTTGGATGCACTAGACCAGCACCTGATGCAATAAATTAGCCCTTCCAGTCTCTGATCAATAGAAGAGCTCTCCTAACTGTTTATGTTCTCTCCTATATGAAGTGGAGTTAGCTTGTCTGGCTCCACGCTAGTAACGGAAGTAAAGTGAGCGGTAAGGGTTAAATGAGGAAAGGAAAAGGTCAACGAAAGGACATAAGGGAGGAGGGGGAAGTTAGCCAATAGAAGAGGAAGATTTGAATGCTGAGATTGTGATTGGTGGAGGGGGGAGGATACAAGGGGTAAACGGCTTCCCGCCTCAGTCTGTGAGGAACGGCTGAGGCAGCGAGCAGAGGCTTTTCTTTGCAGGAGGCAATTTTGAGGCAGATTATAGTAGGTACATACGTTGAAAATAATAAATACTTATTCTTGTTAGTACCTTATAGCATACTTCATCTTGGGATACTCTCTAGTATTCCTGGGTGCATGACTAGTTCTTAGTTCAGGGATTTTTCCCTGTATGATTTAAAAAAAAAAAAAAAAATTAAATTACATTAAAAAAAAAAAAAATAAAATCAACAATAGAAATATATTCTGAAGCATACTGTTATATTGTTGGTTTCCCATTTTATTTACCGATAGTTCCGGGGCATTGCACCCCCCCCCCCCCCGTCTCCTGTCGGGGACCATGCCCAAGCGGGCTTCTGTTCGCTGTCGGCCCTCCGTGCAGCCTCCGGGAGCCCGCTCCCTTGCCGGCCTGCCTGCTGCCTCGGCTGAGTCCTCCCGGGCTGCGCGCGCCCCCCCCCCCCCCCCCGGGAGCCTCTTCCCGCTCTTGTCCCTCCTCCCCCTGCGGTTTCAGGGCGGCGCGCTCGCATCCCGACGGGCGGGCTCGAGGCCGCGCTCGCCGATTCCGGCGAGAGCGGCCCCGAGCCTGATGACGTCTCTGCTGACATGCCTTCGGCCCCGCCCCCCGGGGCCGACGGGGTTGATGACGTGGCGGAGGTGTCTCTCGATGCCTCCGCCTCTTCTTTTGGGCCGTGGGACACTGAGGTGCCTTCCCTTCCCCTGGGTCGGCATTTCGAGGAGTCGGGGGAGGGCGTTGACGCCTTCCCTGTTCGGTCACCGTCCCCGCGCGCCAGGGGGGCGGGGCTCCTGACTGCCCGTGCTGCTGCCGGCTCGCGGCGCTTCGCAGCTAATTATCCTACTGCAGGCAGGGGTCGGGGGAGAGTCCGGGGAGGCGTGGGAGGGGGACGGGGCGGGACTGCGGGCGGGAGGTGGCCATCTCCGGTCCTCGGGGTTAGCGGCAGCAGTCAGAGGAGGCAGGGAGGAGCAGGTGACAGGGTGGAGAGGGCTGGAATAGAGAAAGGGGTTTGTTCCACAGGTTTGCCTAGGGCCCAGGCTAGTAAGGGGGGCTATAGTAGGGATGATAAGACGGGTAAGGCGGGCTGGAGGAGCAGGAGTGGATGGGGAGGGCAGCAGGATGATAGCAGGGGAGAAGATGTGCTCTATGGGAGGCAAGGGGCAAGGCTGCAGAGCGATAGTGGAATGGGGGTAGGACAGGATTTCGGGGGGGTGGATGGATTGGGAACAGGACAGGGAGGGGCTCAGGGCGCAGGTCCCTAGCAGTGGTCCGGTGGGCTTAGCGCTGCGCAGGGGTAAAGCGGGCCAGTCTTTTCAGGTCAACATTGGTACTAGGGGAAATAGGGAAGTGCTCGGGCGGGGTGGGATAAGGGCCAGTTCAGAGAGAGGTAGGGAGGTTTTTTGTCTTTCAGAGGCAGAGGACGATGCACGGCCTGGTACATCTCGGCAGGAGGCGTGGAGGGAGCGGGACTTTGAGGACGATGGCGGGGGACGAAGTGCAGGATCGGAAACAGGAGGTCAGGATACAAAGGTTACGCGAGTGTGGGAGGCGGCACAAAGTGCAGGTGAGACATGCAAAAGGAAAAAGTCTAACAAAGGGAAGACAAAGAAGAAAAAAGTGAAGGTTTCGAACAGTTCGTCAGATAGTGATTCAGACTCATCAGACGGGTCTTCGGAATCTGGTCCGAAGTATCCTGCTGTTTTGGCTGAAGGGCCTTTACAAGGGGCAGGGCAATCTGCGTGGGCAACATTGGCAGAGCTGTGGGAAGGAGTTCCTAGGAAATTGAGGAGACGGATTCGCAGGAGACGGTATGTGAATATCTTTAGGTTATTGGAAGGGAGGAGAGGTGTGAAGAAGAGTAGAAAGAAGGATAAGAAGAAACAGAACAAGTTAGGCGGAGTTAAAGTGGCGAAGAATATAGTTAATTGGGTGAGAGGATTCTTGAGGTTAGCAAGCGTCGTGGGCCACTACGATTTGTCACAGTATGGGGCTTTATTGGCGTATGCTGATAGCATACTAGGTGCTTTCCGGGATTACAAAGGTTGGGCGTGGCTCAACTATGATGAGAAATTCCGGGATAAGATGGCGGGGAATAGGGTTATGTCATGGGAATCGCAGGATATCAATTTGTGGTTAACACAAATGACATATAAAGGTGTGCGGGTGCAGAGGGATGTCAGTGGGGGGAATAGCGGGGTTGGTGATGTTAAGGGGTTTCGAGGTAGTAGTGAGGCAGGGCAGCCCTTTCGGACGGGGGGGGGGGGGTAGCTGGGAAAGGATTGCAAGGGGTCAGGCCTACGGCGGGAGGGAATGACGTGTGCTGGAGATTTAATAAGGCAGCATGTTTATTCCCAGATTGCAAGTTCAGACACGCGTGTGCTACCTGCGGAGGAGCTCATTCGGCCCTCAAATGCGGACAGAGTAGTGGACAGACAGGAAAAGGCGGAAAAGTTTGATGGTTTAAATGAGTTGGCTATTTCGCCGGTCTCGTTGCCGGCAATGAGTGCATGGTTGGACAAGTATTCGAAGGCTGTAGTGGGGCAATTTTTAAGGGACGGGTTTAAGTTAGGTTTTGTGATCCCATTCGTGGGTTCGATGCAAGGGGGGAGGGGTAGGAACTCTAGGTCCGCCAGAACATATGGGCGATCGTGCGGGTTAAAATAGGGGCGGAAATAAGGTTAGGGAGGGTGGCGGGGCCGTTTGAGTCGCGGACATACGTTGATATGTATTTATCTCCAGTAGCGGTTATACCGAAGAAGGAGGAGGGTAAGTTCCGGTTTATCTTAAATTTGTCTCACCCTAGAGGCTCCTCGGTGAATGAGCAGATACCAAGGGAATTTTGTTCGGTGCGATACGCCTCGTTCGACGAAGCAGTGAGCTTAGTTCAGTCAGCAGGACAGGGGGCGCTATTAGCGAAAGCGGATATTGAATTTTTCTGGAGTTATTCCCTATTGTAGGGGCGCTTTGTATCTTGGGAAAGTGGTTAGCTAACAGGAAAGTTTTGTTATGGTGTGATAACTTGGGCGTCGTTCAGGTTATTAACAGACTGTCTGCCAAATGTCCCGGAGTATCGGAATTATTGCGGGAGTTAGTTTTCCAATGTTTAACTTTGTATGTCACGATCAGAGCGAGACATGTGCCGGGTGAACAGAATGTAATAGCGGATGCACTATCTCGTTTAAGTGGCAGGACTTCAGAGCTCTAGCGCCGGGAGCAAGGTCCGAAGGGGAGCAGTTCCCAGAGCACCTGTGGAGACTGGGCAGTTGTCAGCATGGTCGTTGATCCGGAAGTCATTGGCGCCTGCTACTTGGAAGGCGTATCTGCGTGGATGTGGAGTGATAAGTCAGTTTTTGGAAGGACAGGGGTGGAGGGGAGGTCAGGTACAGGATACGGGACTGGTGGAATTTGTCTTTTGGGCAAAAACCAGGGGTTATTCGGTGGCTCCAGTGCGTTCATTTTTGGCGGGGTTTTTCTTTTTCTTTTTTTTTTTTTCAGAGGTTGAGGGGATGGGGGAATCCCGGTGGGAGTTTCTTTTGCAACGGGTGCTAAGAGGGTGGAGGCGGGAAACGGGAAGGGTGCCTGATAGGAGACTTCCCATTCGTTATGCTGATTTGGGAGTGTTGGTTGGTAGTTTGCCGGCGGTTTGTGTCTCCGGTTATGAAGTGCTGTTATTCCAGTCGGCATTGTGTTAGCATTTTTTTGGAGCTATGAGGGTGACTGAGTTGGTCGCGACATCTAAGAGGAGTGATGTTGTAACTGGCTTGTTAGCTGAGAATGTGTGGATCTGTCACGAGTCGGTGACTATTTGCATCCACCGGTCTAAGGTGGACCAGTTAGGAAAAGGGCACGTGATAACGTTAATTCCGGCGGCGGATGATCTGGTGTGCCCTGTCCGGTGTTGCAGCGCTTTGTGGCAGTTCGGCCTAGGACGGGCGGTTTATTGTTGTTACCCCAGGATGGTTCGCCTGTTACGGTTTACCAGTTTGTACAAGTTTTGGAAAAAAGTGTTGCGGTTGGTCGGATGGGATGAACAGCGGTATACTTCACATTCGTTTAGGATTGGGGCGGCGACTTCAGCGGCCGAGCGAGGGCTCACGAGCGGTGCCATACACGCTATAGGGCATTGGAAGTCCAATGCGTTTTTGCGATATGTTCGGAAGGATCAATAAGTGGGGTTTACCACAAAAAATAAATAAATAAATAAATAAATTTAAAAAAATTTAAAAAAAAAATATATATTTTTTTTTTTTGAGATGAAGGCATGTGGTAACTTTGATGTGTTTCTTGCAGAGCGGAGACAGCGTTCTGGGGAGCAGGAATGGGCCTGGGTTGTGGGTCATTCCTTTATTCATTGGGCTCAACATAGAGCTGAAAATAGACCTTATGGAACGCATTTGGAATTGGAAAATCGAAATTGGAAGGCCAGATGGCTCAGTCATCGAGGAATGCGATGCGATGGTCTGCTTCCTTTCTTACAAACCTGTGTGATGGAGATGCGGATGCCGAAAGTGTTGTTAATACATCTGGGAGGCAATGATCTTGGACATGGGACTTGCAAGGACTTGATTACAAACATCAAGAAGGACTTCAGTACACTGTTCAACGTTATGCCGGAAACGACATTGGGGTGGTCTGATATTATTTTGCGGATCAAATTTCTGGGAATGCCGCTATGGCATAAGAGTGTGAAGAAGATGAACAAATTGGGAAGTGGGTTGTGCAGCAAGGGGGGTTTTGGGTGAAACATGAATGGGCATGGGAGGTAATTCCAGGTTTCTTCCGGGCGGATGGTGTGCATTTATCTGATATTGGCATGGATCTTTTTAATAATGACATACAGGAGGGTTTGGAACAAATGATAAGGAATATGGAGGCCGCAGTGGGGGGGGGAACAATGATAAGGGTTAATCATTGTTCCTGTGGCGGTAAACCCGAGCCCATAAGGTTTTGAATTTATGTAATGGTTAAAAGTTGGTTGAAAGGGGGGAATCTCGTGTGGTGCGGGGGGGCTGCTACACGAGATTGACACTGAGCAAGAGGGGGGCCGATGCTCAGAGGATTGTATCAATTAAGCTCTACCACTGGAAGAGGTGGGGGGCATTATTGAGATATGAAAATGGGGTTATGTATTGTATGCATTGTTTGGGGGGCTCGGGTATGGTTAATAAACTGCGGCCTTTATTGTTCCAAACAAAAGATTCATGTCATTTGTGATAGGGAAATGGTGAAAAGGGAGAATGGGGTGGGGGGAAAAGGACATCAAGCGAATCTGATATCTTCCAGTTAATGAAGTGGAGTTAGCTTGTCTGGCTCCACGCTAGTAACGGAAGTAAAGTGAGCGGTAAGGGTTAAATGAGGAAAGGAAAAGGTCAACGAAAGGACATAAGGGAGGAGGGGGAAGTTAGCCAATAGAAGAGGAAGATTTGAATGCTGAGATTGTGATTGGTGGAGGGGGGAGGATACAAGGGGTAAACGGCTTCCCGCCTCAGTCTGTGAGGAACGGCTGAGGGCAGCGAGCAGAGGCTTTCCCTCCCTCCCACCCGATTGAGGGCTGCGTTTTTAGGGTTGTTTGTAGGGGAAATGATGTTGTCGCAGTGGCGGTAAACCCGAGCCCATAAGGTTTTGAATTTATGTAATGGTTAAAAGTTGGTTGAAAGGGGGGAATCTCGTGTGGTGCGGGGGGGCTGCTACACGAGATTGACACTGAGCAAGAGGGGGGCCGATGCTCAGAGGATTGTATCAATTAAGCTCTACCACTGGAAGAGGTGGGGGGCATTATTGAGATATGAAAATGGGGTTATGTATTGTATGCATTGTTTGGGGGGCTCGGGTATGGTTAATAAACTGCGGCCTTTTATTGTTCCAAACAAAAGATTCATGTCATTTGTGATAGGGAAATGGTGAAAAGGGAGAATGGGGTGGGGGGAAAAGGACATCAAGCGAATCTGATATCTTCCAGTTATACCTCCAAGCAAGCTCTTCCGGATGCCTGATCTCCCTTCTACTGCTTCTTTTCAACAAGATAACCCTCCCATGGTCTGCATCACTTCAAAGGCCTCTGATCAAGAGAGGAGCTCTCTCTGCTGAACGTGCTCCCTTCCAATTGAAGAGCTCTCCCAGTTGCCTGTGTTCCCTTCCATGGCTTCTGTTCGGTCTGATAACTCTCCCAACTGCCTGCACTCACTTCCACAGCCTCTGGCCAAAAGAAGAACTGAAGGAGCACAATCAACACTTTCCTGTGCTCATGAGCAAAACCCATCAAAATCAGAACCAGAAAGAGCAGGCGAGCTGGGTTGGAACCCGGAGCTCGCCTGCCTTGCATGTCACTCTGTATAGAGTACGTCTGCTCCTCATATGTAGGGAGAGCAAGTGATAGAAAGGGCTATGGTTATCCATCCACGGAAAGTGCCCGAGGCGCTTTGGAATGAGCTCACTTTAGAAGTGTCTGACTGTTATTTTAATGAAATGCCTATATTACAGAATCTCGCTCTCTCTCCCTTCCTAGACAGCTCGCTGAGTAAGTGCCGGGTCGTACAGCAGCCAAATCCCATTCTGAGGATGGATAGACGGCTCTCCGTGCCTGCGAGGCACTCATTCATTCCCAGCAGGGGAGGATCCCTCCCCTCCCAGAGCAGGACGTTGGGGGCCTGACCCTCCCCTCCTCTGCCCGAGCCCTCCCGGAGCAGGATGTTGGGGGCCTGTCCCTCCCCTCCCCTGCCCGAGTCCTCCTGGAGCAGGACGTTGGGGGCCTGTCCCTCCCCTCCCCTCCTCTGCCCGAGCCCTCCTGGAGCAGGACGTTGGGGGCCTGTCCCTCCCCTCCCCTCCTCTGCCCGAGCCCTCCTGGAGCAGGACGTTGGGGGCCTGACCGTCCCCTCCTCTGCCCGAGCCCTCCCGGAGCAGGACGTTGGGGGCCTGACCGTCCCCTCCTCTGCCCGAGCCCTCCCGGAGCAGGATGTTGGGGGCCTGTCCCTCCCCTCCCCTCCTCTGCCCGAGCCCTCCCGGAGCAGGACGTTGGGGGCCTGTCCCTCCCCTCCCCTCCTCTGCCCGAGCCCTCCTGGAGCAGGACGTTGGGGGCCTGACCCTCCCCTCCTCTGCCTGAGCCCTCCCGGAGCAGGACGTTGGGGGCCTGTCCCTCCCCTCCCCTGCCCGAGTCCTCCCGGAGCAGGACGTTGGGGGCCTGTCCCTCCCCTCCTCTGCCCGAGCCCTCCCGGAGCAGGACGTTGGGGGCCTGACCCTCCCCTTCTCTGTCCAAGTCCTCCCGGAGCAGGACGTTGGGGGCCTGACCCTCCCCTCCCCTCCCTGAGCCCTCCCGGAGCAGGACGTTGGGGGCCTGACGCTCCCCTCCTCTGCCCGAGCCCTCCCGGAGCAGGACATTGGGGGCCTGACCCTCCCCTCCTCTGCCCGAGCCCTCCCGGAGCAGGACGTTGGGGGCCTGTCCCTCCCCTCCCCTCCTCTGCCCGAGCCCTCCCGGAGCAGGACGTTGAGGGCCTGTCCCTCCCCTCCCCTCCTCTGCCCGAGCCCTCTCGGAGCAGGACATTGAGGGCCTTACCCTCCCCTCCTCTGCCCGAGCCCTCCCGGAGCAGGACGTTGGGGGCCTGTCCTGACCCTCCCCTCCTCTGCCCGAGCCCTCCTGGAGCAGGACGTTGGGGGCCTGTCCCTCCCCTCCTCTGCCCGAGCCCTCCCGGAGCAGGACGTTGGGGGCCTGTCCCTCCCCTCCTCTGCCCGAGCCCTCCCGGAGCAGGACGTTGGGGGCCTGACCCTCCCCTCCCCTGCCCGAGCCCTCCCGGAGGAGGACGTTGGGGGCCTGTCCCTCCCCTCCTCTGCCCGAGCCCTCCCGGAGCAGGACATTGGGGGCCTGTCCTGACCCTCCCCTCCTCTGCCCGAGCCCTCCCGGAGCAGGATATTGAGGGCCTTACCCTCCCCTCCCCTCCTCTGCCCGAGCCCTCCCGAAGCAGGACGTTGGGGGCCGGTCCCTCCCCTCCCCTGCCCGAGCCCTCCCGGAGCAGGACGTTGGGGGCCTGACCCTCCCCTCCCCAAGCCCTCCCGGAGCAGGACATTGGGGGCCTGACCCTCCCCTCCCCTCCCCGAGCCCTCCCGGAGCAGGACGTTGGGGGCCTGTCCCTCCCCTCCCCTCCTCTGCCCGAGCCCTCCCGGAGCAGGACGTTGGGGGCCTGTCCTGACCCTCCCCCTCCTCTGCCCGAGCCCTCCCGGAGCAGGACGTTGGGGGCCTGTCCTGACCCTCCCCTCCTCTGCCCGAGCCCTCCCGGAGCAGGACGTTGAGGGCCTGTCCCTCCCCTCCCCTGCCTGAGCCCTCCCGGAGCAGGACGTTGGGGGCCTGTCCCTCCCCTCCCCTGCCTGAGCCCTCCCGGAGCAGGACGTTGGGGGCCTGTCCCTCCCCTCCCCTGCCCGAGTCCTCCCGGAGCAGGACGTTGGGGGCCTGACCCTCCCCTCCCCGAGTCCTCCCGGAGCAGGACGTTGGGGGCCTGAACCTCCCCTCCCCTCCTCTGCCCGAGCCCTCCCGGAGCAGGACGTTGGGGGCCTGACCCTCCCCTCCCCTCCTCTGCCCGAGCCCTCCCGGAGCATGACGTTGGGAGCCTGTCCCTCCCCTCCTCTGCCCGAGCCCTCCCGGAGCAGGACGTTGGTGGCCTGACCCTTCCCTCCCCTCCTCTGCCTGAGCCCTCCCGGAGCAGGACGTTGGGGGCCTGTCCTTCCCCTCCCCTCCTCTGCCCGAGCCCTCCCGGAGCAGGACATTGAGGGCCTTACCCTCCCCTCCTCTGCCCGAGCCCTCCCGGAGCAGGACGTTGGGGGCCTGTCCCTCCCCTCCTCTGCCCGAGCCCTCCCGGAGCAGGACGTTGGGGGCCTGACCCTCCCCTCCCCTCGCCCTCCCGGAGCAGGACGTTGGGGGCCTGTCCCTCCCCTCCTCTGCCCGAGCCCTCCCGGAGCAGGACGTTGGGGGCCTGACCCTCCCCTCCTCTGCCCGAGCCCTCCCGGAGCAGGACGTTGGGGGCCTGTCCCTCCCCTCCTCTGCCTGAGCCCTCCCGGAGCAGGACGTTGGGGGCCTGTCCCTCCCCTCCTCTGCCTGAGCCCTCCCGGAGCAGGACGTTGGGGGCCTGTCCCTCCCCTCCCCTCCTCTGCCCGAGCCCTCCTGGAGCAGGACGTTGGGGGCCTGACCCTCCCCTCCTCTGCCCGAGCCCTCCCGGAGCAGGATGTTGGGGGCCTGGCCTGACCCTCCCCTCCCCTCCTCTGCCTGAGCCCTCCCGGAGCAGGACGTTGGGGGCCTGTCCCTCCCCTCCCCTCCTCTGCCTGAGCCCTCCCGGAGTAGGACGTTGGGGGCCTGTCCCTCCCCTCCTCTGCCCGAGCCCTCCCGGAGCAGGACGTTGGGGGCCTGACCCTCCCCTCCCCTTCTCTGTCCGAGTCCTCCCGGAGCAGGACGTTGGGGGCCTGACCCTCCCCTCCCCTGCCCGAGCCCTCCCGGAGCAGGACGTTGGGGGCCTGACCCTCCCCTCCCCTCCTCTGCCCGAGCCCTCCCGGAGCAGGACGTTGGGGGCCTGTCCCTCCCCTCCCCTGCCCGAGCCCTCCCGGAGCAGGACGTTGAGGGCCTGTCCCTCCCCTCCCCTCCTCTGCCCGAGCCCTCTCGGAGCAGGACATTGAGGGCCTTACCCTCCCCTCCCCTCCTCTGCCCGAGCCCTCCCGGAGCAGGACGTTGGGGGCCTGTCCCTCCCCTCCCCTCCTCTGCCCGAGCCCTCCCGGAGCAGGACGTTGGGGGCCTGTCCCTCCCCTCCTCTGCCCGAGCCCTCCCGGAGCAGGACGTTGGGGGCCTGACCCTCCCCTCCTCTGCCCGAGCCCTCCTGGAGCAGGACGTTGGGGGCCTGTCCTGATCCTCCCCTCCTCTGCCCGAGTCCTCCCGGAGCAGGACATTGAGGGCCTTACCCTCCCCTCCCCTGCCAGAGCCCTCCCGGAGCAGGACGTTGGGGGCCTGTCCCTCCCCTCCTCTGCCCGAGCCCTCCCGGAGCAGGACGTTGGGGGCCTGACCCTCCCCTCCCCTCCCCTCGCCCTCCCGGAGCAGGACGTTGGGGGCCTGTCCCTCCCCTCCCCTCCTCTGCCCGAGCCCTCCCGGAGCAGGACGTTTGGGGCCTGTCCTGACCCTCCCCTCCTCTGCCCGAGCCCTCCCGGAGCAGGACGTTGGGGGCCTGTCCTGACCCTCCCCTCCTCTGCCCGAGTCCTCCTGGAGCAGGACGTTGAGGGCCTGTCCCTCCCCTCCCGGAGCCCTCCCGGAGCAGGACGTTGGGGGCCTGTCCCTCCCCTCCCCTCCTCTGCCCGAGCCCTCCCGGAGCAGGACGTTGGGGGCCTGTCCCTCCCCTCCTCTGCCCGAGCCCTCCCGGAGCAGGACGTTGGGGGCCTGACCCTCCCCTCCCCTCCTCTGCCCGAGCCCTCCTGGAGCAGGACGTTGGGGGCCTGTCCCTCCCCTCCCTTCCTCTGCCCGAGCCCTCCCGGAGCAGGACATTGAGGGCCTTACCCTCCCCTCCCCGAGCCCTCCCGGAGCAGGACGTTGGGGGCCTGTCCCTCCCCTCCTCTGCCCGAGCCCTCCCGGAGCAGGACGTTGGGGGCCTGACCCTCCCCTCCCCTCCCGGAGCAGGACGTTGGGGGCCTGTCCCTCCCCTCCCCGAGCCCTCCCGGAGCAGGACGTTTGGGGCCTGTCCTGACCCTCCCCTCCTCTGCCCGAGCCCTCCCGGAGCAGGACGTTGGGGGCCTGTCCTGATCCTCCCCTCCTCTGCCCGAGTCCTCCCGGAGCAGGACGTTGGGGGCCTGTCCTGACCCTCCCCTCCTCTGCCCGAGTCCTCCTGGAGCAGGACGTTGGGGGCCTGTCCTGATCCTCCCCTCCTCTGCCCGAGTCCTCCTGGAGCAGGACGTTGGGGGCCTGTCCTGACCCTCCCCTCCTCTGCCCGAGTCCTCCTGGAGCAGGACGTTGAGGGCCTGTCCCTCCCCTCCCCGAGCCCTCCCGGAGCAGGACGTTGGGGGCCTGGCCTGCCTGACCCTCCCCTCCTGCAGAGTAAGCAGGTGCTCAGTGCCTGCCAGGGCGAGGCTCCGTTCAACTTCCCCGCAGGATGCCGCCCAGCCTGGAAGCGATCTCCGCCGTGTGCAAGCATTGCCACCCCCCTCCCCCTGCAGCCCAACTTGCTCCAGACGGGGCTTTTGCTTTTCGGCAGGAAGACGTTTGCTTTGGATGGGAAGCTCAGTTTGGCCTCTGGTAGACTTAAGCAGCTTTCTTCCGCGTGACAACTTAGCAGTCCCAGGCTCTACAAAGTCTCGCTGCCTTCCTTTTTCAGACAGGTCAGAATCGCCTGCTCCTTGAAATAAACAGTTACCCAGGATGGGGAGGGAATCCGAGACCTCACACCTCAAACCTCCGATTGCTGTTCTACCTGCATTTGTGATCACTGGGGAGAATAAGAGCCACACTGTTTCCTATTCGGTCCGAGTTGGGTTTGCCCTGGCTGTTCCCTTTGTGTAATTCCAGGGGGTATCTCGGGACCCTCATGCTAGGCAGGTCAGAGGGCCACGGAGTGCAGTCCTCTGAGTGAGGGAGCCAGCGAGGGGCTGGAACTGAAGCTGCGGCCCTTAGCCCGCAGGAACACACAGACGCCTAGCGCCAGGACTTTTTTTAAAATGCTTATTAAGAAGCCAGCAATGGGAGGTCGGGTCAGAGCCTCGGGTTTCAGGGAGCGGGTCAGCGTTTGCCGTCCGATGCTTCTAATCCTTCCTGCAGCTTTACAGAGAGGGCTGTTTGCAATTGTGTTGGCCAGGTTACCCTACCAGTGCATTGTGGGATGCATGCATAACTGATAGGCTGCATGCATAATTTAGAGAGCTGTATTAATTATGCATTTGCAGCTCATTGAGTTATGGCCCCTCACTCATGGAGGAGAGTGACTAAAACCTTTATCTAACAGACATTATGCATTTTCTCATTTTATATAGCCCCATGTGTGGCTCATTATATATGTAATGTGCATACACAGGTGGATTTTCTGTGCATCTCATCTCCTATATATACTTTAAAGAAGACATATTATTTTCCCAGTAATAAGAAGAAAGGTTAGACTTGCAGTAAAAACCTTTGGATTGATCTGTTCAACTGTAGAGATACTTTCACCCTTTGCTCTCAAAACAATGGTGAAGGACAATTTATCTCCTTGGGGGGATGGCCTTATCGTTTAATGAGCAAAATATCATGAAAAATTACAGCTGACTGCAGAGTAAATTACCTGAATGGATTCTGCCCTCTCATCTAGGTTTGCTGAAAGAGAGGGGAGGGGGTACTGGTAAGAAAAAAAAAAAAAGATGGAGAATAGAGAGAGAGAGGGGGGGGGGGGTGAGTGAGGGAGAGAGAAAAAGTGAAGGTGACAGAATGATCAAAGGTGGGTGTGACACAAGAGAAGAGGGGGAGAGAGAAGGTGCCAGAAGAAGAAAGAGAGCCGAGGACACAGCGAAAAGGCGGAAAGCTGGGCCAGAGGAATGAGATCTGACAAAAAAAGAAGTGGGAAAGATATTAAAAAGGTAGAGGAATGAAGAGCAGCATGAGCCAAAACAGGGGGAAGAGAGACAAAGAAAACAGACAGGGGAGGAGGACAGGCAGAGCGGAGACAAGGTTCAGATCATAAAAAAGCTCTCCTTACTCGTTCCCCCCTGTGCACTCTTTGCACCCCGTGTAAATAAGGAATTGGACCAGAGCGAGAAGAACGTCTAGAAAATGGGGGTCCACTCCATCTGTCCATTTGGACTGTGCCGTCACCGTCTTACTTAATTCGTGGTTGTCTCCTC